>NC_141139.1:48774120-48928843 GCF_053477565.2 Lygodium microphyllum
TCTCCAACTTGGTGCAATAAAGGTTCTCATAGAAATACAGTTGATGCGACAGATGAGATATGATCTGTTGCTACCCTTTCTATGTAGAATACATAAAAGAACAGAGAAATACTTCATGAAGTAAATACCTAATCTCATACCCAGAAACCATAGAAACTCAAGAACTAACTAGATGGAGGCATAAATACACTATATTCAACACTACTAATCAGAAAACAGAGAATAGATCACACAAGACATGCTACAAACGAGATCAAGACTCCAGCCATGATGGCGCCAACTGCCAGATCCTCTTCATAATTAGGTAGAAACATCATACATTAGGCGTAATCATCATAAGTGATCAGATAGACAAGAAGAACACACAAAATGCCTCATCAGGTCACGTTTTTACAACTGCCCCAAAATTGCACTTCATGAGGCAGTGAACTTCATAAGACATATAAAGGCTGCTTCACATAGGAAATAATAATAACTAAGGTAATACACCATTCTAAGGGTAAATGTAGTGTCAAGCCAACGGCTAACACCTGGCACAGCCATGACTTGAACCCTTGAATGATCCATAAAGTCAAAATACCTTATCCAAAACCCGACACATCTAGTGAAAAAGATTATGCCTTACCCATAGCCTTTCACCGTGAAGTAAGCCACAGAGAGTAACCATAAGTAGAGCTTCTCCAGTAGGATACTTATAGCCCTCTATTGCAGTTGCATAAGCCCCTCAAGAGAGAGTCAAAACAAAACATATAGGCATAATCCTAGAGGCATACATATCAAGTATGATGTAAGTATGATGAACAAAAAGAGAATCGGATCTGACAGTTCTACACCAAAAGAACTTATGAACTATGAGGCTCATGAGCATCATTGCAATCCGTAAACAGATTGCTCCTAGACATGATGCTCCTGAAATCCAAAAGATGCAATATCATGAACTGTATCGGCCATATGATCTTGAATCTTAACCTGCTGATTTATATCCTGCAAAACATTATTAATATCAACTTTGACCATATCTACTGCATCCACAGACAGATTTTCAGAACCCTGAATTTGCTTAACATTCTGCAATCCAGACACTATATCCATCATCCTATGATAGTCAACCTGCATACCATCCAATTTTTCCTTTAACATATCTTTCTCATGAATCAATGTCTCCATGTTTTCAGACACAAATGTCTGCTGCAAAACTGCATATGGCCGAGAAATAACCTGAGACATTCTAGTAGCTATACTAACCCACTGATCATGCATAAAGGAAGTCAATGTAGCTCTCATTGATGTCAAATCTTGCTGCATAAAAATAGAGCCATCAAGATCAACCTCCATATCTCTCAAGATTTGCTATTCCACTTTAAGAAGAGGTTGTAAATGGGCATCTAATAATACTCTTTCAGTCTTCAACTTAGCATTTTCTTTAGCCAACAAATCCAATTCACCACCAAACTTATCCTGCATATTAGCTGTCCATTCCTTAAATGCAACAGAAGACAATTTACATTTAAGCAACATATCGGCATACTCATCAATTTGCCTTTTCAAAGTAGCAACCTCATTCTCTTGTAATTCCTTTATTTTTTCCATTTCAACTTGCATAGAATCTCTTTTAGTTTTCATGGACTCTAACTGCTCCTGCAAAGATTGCACCACATTTAACTTAACGGCACCATTAGCATGCATATCCTTCATGACCGATGTAACCCTGCAACCAAAGAACAAGCCTCACCAAGACTTTGAGGAACATATCCATTATGAACCAGTTCCCTAACCCACATGCTGCCGCATAGCATTACTGTGCTTTGGTATAGGCATAGTCTCCATCTTCAACTTGGAGAATCTAACCTTCTTCTTAACCCCTGCAATGAGCACATCTTCATGAACATTGTCATTCTTAACATCATCATTTAACCATGCTGATATATCTAAAGGCACAGTACATCCTAAAGTACTAGCATGTGAAGCTTCATGAGATGAAAAAGTCATAAACAAAGGATCCACAAACTCCTTTGACTTGACATTCTGAAGATCACCCAATGCATGATCATGAGACAAATCTTTATCATAACAGTCAACCATTATCCCATCCACTAATTTCTGCCTTTTAAATGCAGTTACCTTGTACTCAGAGATTCCCAAAGAGACGGATACAATGTTGGACATACAACCTGCAAATGAGCATATAAACTACCCAACATAGGTCCAAGTCTACTTTTCTGCTGCTGCTTGCGAATTGTTGGCACATGAACTTCGTGCATCAATTTAATCATATAAAGTTCCTGACCAATTTGGAATCCCAATATTTTCTGCATACCATAAAATACCAAAGGTGTCCTTTGTTATTACATCAGCCTTTATGAACAATAAGAACCATTGCATGAACCATTTGATGAAAAACCTTCTCTTTGCATCTGCATGCCTTAACACATACTGATTTCTAACACTTGTAGGAAGCCCAAACTCTTGCTGCATAGCTTCATCTATGCACTGCCAATGCTTTGGCCGATCATTAAGCTCAAGAGAAAAAAACATGTACTAGTAGAGCAGGAGTAAGCTCCAATTTTCCACCAACTTTGCCACTTTCTCTAATCATAAGTAACTGCTACTGAGCATGTGTATTATTTCCCCAAGCATCCCATGGTAGCTCCGCAAAATCAAGCAACCCAATTTGCCTTAACCAGCCCCTGGTATTGGGTTCTTTGGTATCCACGGGTATAGAGCAATCAAGCATAGGAGTAGCCAACTCACCCTCATCTTCCCCTGACATAATAAAAGATGTTTTTGGTGTGGAGTCATTGACTTTCGATGGCGTTGCGTCAGGTGGACTATCATTAGAGTGTTCATCATGCTCTTGGACTGCTCTTGGCTGCTATCGTGCCCTCATGACAGGGAGTTTCGAATTCTTCCTTTGCCTTGTCTTCACCATAGCTGCATCATTGACGACCTACTGCGGATTAGGAATGAAGAGAGATGGAGAAAATGATGAAGATTGATGACGTGAAATCGTACGGAGACGCTGCTGAATTGGCGCAGGCGACATCACATGACTCTTCTTAGCCATAGTTTGCCCTTTTTCCACTTGCCTTACCTGACTATGAGTTAAACTCCTTGAAAAAAAGAGATATGGTAACATACTGATTGCCACTTGTACTCCCTGTAAGTTGAACATGAGAATCTTGTCACTTCAAACCCACCTCATGCAACTGAAACTTTATAAGTTCACACAATGAAAATACCAACAGAACTAGAGTTAAAGACACTTGATCTTCTAAACCATCACATAAACATCCCAAGTTGAAAGGTAAATATCTTTTCAAAGCACAATCTTCCATGGCCATGATACCACTTTGCCCAATCATGATTGCAGGACAAAAAACTTTAAAAAGATAATCCTCACAAATAAATTCCAAGAGCCAACTTTGAATGTCATATATTGCCACCACTTCATGTAGCACCATTGAACCTTTAAAATGAGATAGAACAATTGCCAAATAGCTTGCACTTCATAGAGCACTACTGAAGTTTGCATAACTTCTTCATGTACACCACAAGTGATATACAAGATAAAATTATCTGCTAATAGCTCACAATAAAAGAGTGGTTCTTTTTGCCAAAAATCAAGCCAGGAAACCCTAAAAACAATAATGAGAGTCATAGAATCATAAAGTGCTCCGTGAGGTAAAATGCCACAGGTTACTCCATGAGGCAATAGTGCTGGAATTTGAACCAAATTTAGTGCAACTGTAGGTTCCTGTTCAACTTCATAGAGTACCTTATCATAATCCGGTTGAACTAACCTTCTTAATCTAAATCCATTCACTGCAGGCTTAATAATTTCACCCTGTAAAGTAGTCAACACAAAAGTGCCTTGACCAACATATTTCAAAACTTCATAGGGACCGGTGTACCTTAACTTTAACTTCCCTGGATGCTTCCCAAGCTGCGAATTATACACCATAACCAAATCCCCTTCTTTGATTTTCTTTTTAATATGCCTATTAACCCATGCCTGTCTTCTTGACTGCACCACCCCTTGAAGGTAGTGAGCTATAATCCGATCTTCCTCTAACTAGAACAACTTCTGTAGCCTATCATGAAGTGAGTCTTCCGGACACAACCTATAAGCAACCGCTATCCTCAAACTAGGCACCAAGAACTCCATGGGGACAATTGCCTCAAGTCCATAAACCAACTTAAAAGGAGTCAAGCATGTTGACACCTTATATGCTGTACGAAAGGACCATAATATCGAATCTAACTTTGTATCCCAATCCTTACGGTTATTAGCCACAATTTTCTTAAGGATTCGAAGTAAAATCTTATTTGAACTTTCAGCTTGTCCATTTGCCTGAGGGTGATAAGGTGTAGACTTCTTATGAAGGATCATATGCTTAGTAATAAGCTCTTTGATTACTTCATTCAGAAAATGTTTACCCTGATCACTTACCAACTCTATGGGGCATCCAAAACGGGTCATGATATTAGAGTACAAAAACTGAGCTATACTTGCCGCTTTATTATCCCGTAATGCTTTGGCTTCAACCCACTTAGTACAATAATCGGTACAAACTAGAATATACTGATTCTTACTCTGACAAACAGCTGGCTTGATGGGGCCCACAAAATCAATACCCCACTTTTGAAATGGTTCCAAAGGTAAAACTGGATGATCTTGCATTCGATCTCGAGATTGAGGTTGACCCTCCTTTATACAAGTAATGCATTCTTTAGCATATTGATGAGCATCTTTGAGTACAGTTGGCCATCACAATCCCGCTTGAAGAACCTTTCAAGCTGTAATCTGACCAGAGAAATGCCCTCTAGTTATTCCTGCATGTGCTTCATGGAGAACTGCAGGCTGCTCTTGAACAGTTACACACCTTCTTAGCACATTGTCAATGCCTCTCCTGTAAAGAACTCCCAAAATAACTTGATAACTCCTGCTTTGTAATGCCAATCTTCTACGATGGTCTCTAGACAAATTTGCAAGTATCACTCCATGAAGGAAAAACTGTAACATTTGATCATAGAAGGAATTGAATTGACTTGCTTGAACATTGAATTATTCTCCATCAGGCAACTGATCATTCACCCCCAATACAGGGTCCACTGACTCAATTCTACTCAGAAAATCAGCCTGCATGCTCCTTACCTAGTGTATGTATTATTTTGTAATCAAACTCTTGCAATAATAACATCCACCTTGCCAATCTTCCTGTAAGCTGCGGCTTGTTAATAAGATACAACAAAGCCTGATGATCCACATGAAAAATAACTTGGTTCCCCAACAAGTAATGTCTAAATTTTTGCAATGCAAAGATCATCCCCAAAGCTTCCCGTTCAGTAACAATATAATTCTTCTCAGTTGTTGTAAGCCATCTGCTTGCATAATAGACTGGTCTGAACCAACCGACAACCCTTTCCTGCATCAAGACTGCACCTACTGCAATATCAGATGCATCCACAAATACATGAAACGGATCCCATTGTGGCGGTTGCAAAATTGGTACTACAACCAGCATCTTTTTCAATATAGCAAAATCTTTATCCTGGACATGCCTCCACACAAACTGAACCCCTTTCTTGGTTAGCAATGTTAGTGGAGCACAAATATGAGCTAGATACCTCAAATACCTGCTGTGCCATTTGACCTGCCCCACAAAGCGCATCACTTCTTGAGCTGTTGTAGGTACTACAACCTTCTTAACTGTTTGAATCTTCCTTAAATCAATATCCATACCCTCTTCTGAAATGATATGCCCCAATAGAACTCTTTTAGCAGCAAAAACAGAATTGAAAGGGTTAAGTGACATGCCAAATTGACAGCATCTTTCAAAACAAAGTCGAAGATGTTGCAAATGATCCACTTTCTTACCAAATACACAAAAATCATCTATGAAGACCCTCATAAAAGATGTAAGATAAGGATCAAAGGTTTTATGAGTTGCACCCTGAAATTCTGGGGGTCCATTCTTCAAACCAAAATCCATGACAGTGCTCACAAAGACACCCCATTCGGTTATGAAAGCTGTCTTATCCATATCTTTCGGATGCATGCGAATCTGATTGTAGCCAGAGAAACCATCCAAAAAACTATAAATCTCATGGCCCGCCACATCATCCAATAAAGAATCTGTGAATGGAAGAGGGAATGGGTCAGTAATATTTGCTGCATTCAACTTTCTATAATCTACACAAACCCGTATTTTGCCATTCTTTTTAGGCACCACCACAATTGGTGACAACCAAGTCACTTCATTAACAGGGTGGATAAAACCCACTCGAAGAAGTTTGTCAATCTCTTCCTTCACATGTTTAGCATAATTAGGATTCATACGATACCGTTTCTGCATAACCGGCTTTGCATCTGCCTTTAAATTAATTCTATGCTGACACACCTTTGGATCAAAGCCCTTCATATCTGTATATTCCCAAGCAAAAATATCCTGAAAGTCCTTACACAACTTAATTAATTGCTGTTTGAAGTCTTCCTCAACGAAAATACTCACCTTTATCGGCTTAGAGCCTATTTCAGCTTCCAAATACACTTCTTGGACATCATCCTCAAAGACTCTAGCTGACTTGTGCATGGTATGCTCATATTTCAGCTCTGCATCTATAATAGCTTGCTGACTCGCTTTGTCTAAATCCTCCTCTGCATCCAAAGAAGGCTTCTTTTGGTCTTTAAGTGTTCCCAAATCAGTGTTTTTACTTCCCTCAGAAGTAACATTACTTTCCACCACCAAATTACTATTCTGCTGCATGAAATCACTACTCTGCTCCATGAAGTCACTGTCTTGCTTCATGGGGCAAACAGTTTGCTGCATCAAATTACTCTGCTGATGCATGGGGTAACCGTTCTGCTCTGAAGATAAAACCACTTCTGATGATAATACCTCTGGAAATACCCTATATTGAGCCAAAATTTTCTGAACATCCACTTCAAAAACTGGCACAACTGTGGGGTTAGCTTGCATAAAAAGTTCCTCCTCATCATCCTCAATCTCAGGTGCAACATTAATTATCTGAGCAACTAACGGACGGTACTTAGGTTCCAAAATTACCTGATTACTTGTGGACAACTTGACCTCCTTACTTCCATGAGGAATAGTCGCTGTATCTGAGCCCCAATCCTGCTTCAACTTGGCTAGTCTAATCCACAGTCTTCCCAATAGCATATTATATGAATCCCCTAAACCTTCCATACGAAGAACAACAAAAATAACCTTGAACTTCAGCCCGGCTATCCGAATAAGCTGATTCTTTAATATTCCCAATGGTTGAATTCTTCTTTGATCTGCCATTTTAACCTGAAATGGTGCTGCCACAAGTCCTTGCAACTTATGTGCCAAATACATCTCTTCAGGAAAAATATTAACTCCAGAACCTCCATCTAGAAGAACATCATCAAACTTGCTACCCAAATAGTCAACTTGAATAGTTGGAACCTTATAGTCTACCACCTCCATTTGTGTGGGAATCATCGCTTGACAATTTGAGGTCTGTTCTCGATCCATAGCATAATGCTTAAACACTTCATCCTGATTCGACATAATCTTAGCTAAAAGCTTTTCTTTAAACCTTGGAATTAAATCAAGGATTTGTTCCAAAGTCAAATGTATGAAGATTTGGTTAGTGCAGCAAACAACTCATGAGAACCATGCAATGCCTCATAAGGCTTCAAACTTTGTGACTGTTCATTGAACTGCATTCCTGACACAAGCATATCCTTCTGATTTTTCTCATGAAGCAGCTGACTGTCTTGAACTTCATAAGGCAATTCTGCAACTTTAAGCTGTTTTGAAGACTGTTTTTTCTGCAACTTCATAACTTCATTGGAAGCCACTTCCCTAGCCTTTTCTTGATCTTCCCAATTAATCTTTTGCTTAGATTTTGCTCTGGTAATGGCCAAAACTGCTGTCTCATCCGGAAAATCTTCCACAACTATGCAATTTGAACAATCACAGCCCACCTGCGGCTCTAAACCATGCTTAGTAACATTTAACACACCCTTACATAGCACTTCTTTCTGTAAAGCTTCATGAACTTGCTGGTTCTTTTGATGACTTACTGTCTCGCTCTCCATGACTTCTGCAGGTAACTCTACTAGGACTACTGCTGCGGGTGCCGGTGGTTGCTATCCATGGGGTAGTCCTGCCGGTTGCATTTCTTGCTACTCCCCGGTCTGCATTCCCCTTTCAGTCCTATGGCGTACCCATAACTCACAGTTAGGTCCATACATGTGTCCCTACCTGCCGCAGTAGTAGCAAGGTCCTCGCTGCCTCTGTTGAACATTATTCCACTTCCTTGGTGGCTGGTCCTTACCCCATTGCTTAGGTGGCTGACCCTTCCTACCAAAGCCTCGAAATCCTCTTTGCTGTGACAATTTAGGTGCAATTTGGTTAACTGGTGCCGCTGGAGATGTTGTTTGCTGCCTTGCATTCCGTACAACTGGATTATACCAGCATTCTCTAGCCTCATGGCCCACTTTTTGACAAATAGTACATGACTTTACACTTCTGGAAGTTGTCAATACTCCCATCTCTAACAGTTGCTTCTTAATTTTCTTTTCCAACCTTTTTTCCAAGACTGTTTTTTCCTCTCTCTCTTTCCCCTTCTTGCTATCCTTAGAAGAGGTTTTATCTTTCCTGGATTTCTTTTTGTATCTCTTCTATCTACGCTTACTTCGATCATCATCTGAGTCACTTGATTCGGTTTCCGACTCAGAGCCTGATGAAGTATCTTCCTCCTCACTACTATCCTTTGAATCAGAACCATCAGAATCAGAGTTTGAAGAGTCATGTTTATTCTTCTTCTTGGATCTACTCTTACCAAGTCTCTTTTCCACCTGTTGGGTTGCTTCAACCAGCCGATCTATACTATTATTGTTTCCAATTTCTGCATTAGCAATTGCTGCTGCAATAGCTTTGTCCAAACCCTTAACAAAATAAGAGTATTGTAACTCCATAGAAGGTCTATCTTCTTAATTCAACTTGTTTAATAGATTTTTAAATTTCTGTGCATCTGCACTAACATTGTCTTCTGCTTGATTGGCTTCAACCTTTTCAACACATCAGTAGCTGTCTTATGCTTTCTAAACCTACTTAAGAAAGCGGTTTTAAGGTCACCATATGTGGTAAAGTATCCAGCATCATAAGTACTATACCAATCCATAGCCTTACCCTTGAAAGTTGCCGCAAACTGCTATAATTTGACTTGATCCCCAAACATATTGTTGAAGCCACTGGCCACCCACCTTGTCTCAAACTGAGCGACATGACAATCCGAGTCTTCTTTCTTCTTCCCTGAGAATTTAGATGCCCTAACCTTAGGGTTAAGTGGTGGGTTGGGATTCATAGTTTGAAACTTCTTCTTCTTTAATGGGGGCAAGGGATCAAAAGTTAAAGACTTCCTAGCAGTACCCACTGGTCTCCTCAACAGGACTACACTTCCTAACACCAAATGCTGTAATCGCTGTGCTGCATGATTCGGAGGAGTTGAAAGATCTTGCAAGTTAGGTACTCCTTTGCTTCACCAGGAGAGCTTGAGGGAGATTCGGTGGACGACGCAGGGGAATGATACACAGTAGCGGTACTAGCAGAGGTAGCAACATCCTGGAACTCCTCTCCAAAAGATGGAAACTCCTCCTCATCCAGGGTGTCAATTCCTCCTGCTTCTCGGCTGTCATTCTGTAATAACTCCCGCTGTTGTCCTGCCAATAACTCCTGTAATTCTTTGGATTTGCTTCGGGTTAGAATAAAATTTGATCGGTATGGGTAATTTGCTGACATATATGCAGAAATGTAGAGTTAAACCTTTAATTTGCATCATGCTGCTTGAAGCAATATACCACTGCCCCAAGAAGCAACTAGATTTTCATATATATATCATCAAAGAAAACTATTTCGACTATGGTTCAGTATCCAGAAATAGAAAACCACATAAAAAGAGTTGAATTGTCTTGATTCTGGTTCTTCTTCTTCATGCAGAAAACTTCTGCTTCACACAGAAAACTGTTGCTTCATGTAGCAACTTCGAACATCTGGGCTTAACCTTCATCATTTTGAATAATGTTTTGACACAGAGGTTCCAAGAAGGCAATGGCAGGATTGCCAAAGTGTTGCTGCCCTTTCTATGCAGAATACATAAAAGAACAGAGAAATACTTCATGAAGTAAATACCTAATCTCATACCCAGAAACCATAGAAACTCAGAACTAACCAGATGGAGGCATAGATACATTATATTCAACACTACTAGTCAGAAAACAGAGAACAGATCACACAAGATATGCTACAAACAAGATCAAGACTCCAACCATGATGGCGCCAACTGCCAGATCCTCTTCATAATTAGGTAGAAACATCATACATCAGGCGTAATCATCATAAGTGATCAGACAGACAAGAAGAACACACAAAATGCCTCATCAGGTCACGTTTTTGCAACTGCCCCAAAACTGCACTTCATGAGGCGGTGAACTTCATAAGACATATAAAGGCTGCTTCACATAGGAAATAGTAATAACTAAGGTAATACACCATTCTAAGGGTAAATGTAGTGTCAAGTCAATAGCTAACATGATCTTCTCATCGATATAGACATCCTACAGCACCTAGTGCCATATACATGTTCGTTCGATCACTTCAGCCTATAAAGGGAAGAAGGCGGATATGCCCCTGCTGCCTAAGATTGGTAGGACTATCTTCTCCATCTATGAAAGAACCACTCCATCAAAGGAAGCTACTAGAACTCAATGGATTGAACAAGAAATTCAAGACATTCATGCATGAGGATCCCCTAGTATATAGGGAAAAGAGGGACATATATGCTATTTCCCTTCCAATTCAGCCAAATGCTACCAAGGTTGTACACCCCCGAATGAAAGATGAAGATTTGGAACTGTGTAGAGAAGAGATAAAAACTCTTTTAGAGAAAGGTTTGATTGAGCCGACAACCTCTCCATAGGCTTGTCAAGCGTTTGGTCAACAAGCACTCAGAGCAGAAGAGAGGTAAAAATAGAATGGTTATTAAATATAAACCATTAAACAAGTTTCTGATTGGGCATGGCCACCCAATCCCTCTCAAGGACTTGCTATTGAAAAGATTGAAGAAGACAAATGTTTTTAGTTAGTTTGACTTGAAGCTTGGTTTTTGGCAACTCCCCATTAAAGTCGAAGACTAATACAAAACAACCTTCTGCGTGCCACAAGGGCACTACCAATGGACTATCTTATCCTTTGGGATCAAAATAGCCCTCACTAAGTTTTAGGAATGGACACATTGCATATTTGGCAAGTTTCCTTTCTACTTGACATATATTGATGATATTCTAGTGTTTTTTGAAACAGTTTAGGATCATTTGGAACATCTCTTCCAATTTGCGAAGGCCATTGAAGATGCAGTAATGGTTTTGTCCCCCACAAAATCTATCATGTTCCAAACTAGAGTGGAGTCTTTAGGAATAGAAATTAATCAAGGACAAATTAAATTGTAGGATCATGTGCTTACAAAAATCCTTGATATGCCAGACATTTTGACTAGTGTAAAGCAACTTCAACAGTTTCTAGGTTGCTTAAATTGGATTAATTCTTCAACTCCTAATATTGCCAATTACTCCAAGGATTTATATCCTCTCCTCCACAAAGACAATTTCCATTGTCAATCCATCCATAGACTAGCAATAGAAAATATTAAAAATATAAATAAGCATCTTTCCTCCTTTATGCTTGCCAACTGGCCTTCCACTGATTGTGTATAGTGATGCCTCCGACTCAGGGTGGGGAGCATGCTTATGTGAAGAAGAATCTTCAATATTACATCCTTGCAGATATGCCTCAGGCATATTCTCCAGCACACAACATAACTATCCCTCCTACTGGCAGGAGATCTTGGCTATGATTAAAGCAATCAAAGCCTTTAGATTCTTCATAGAATTTGTTCCCTTCACAATCCATACAGCTTTGAAGCATGTTCTGAGATACTTGACTAAGAAAGCTCCGAATGAAATTGGGAATAAAAGACTTTTAAGACAGTCACTTTTCTTTGATGCCTTAGATATCACTTTTGAACATGTGCTTGACATCCAGAATAGTATTGCAAACCTCTTATCTTGAAAGCCACCTTGACACCTCAAAAGATGAAGCTTTGTACAATATCCCTTTTTGATTGTATAATATCTTTTGAGTATTCCTGCCGAAAGGCATCAACTTGCTAACATCAGCCCACACTATTGAGATACCTTCTTATCTCCTTACGCGGAAAGCCTTGTAACCTTAATTCAAGCCTATAAATACTCCCCATTGTATCATTCTTCAACAATGGATACAACCAATGCAAGTAATAACAAACATATTCAGAGAGCATTCATCTCCAAGTTTTTGTCTCCTTTGAAGCTTTCTTCGGCTTTCTCACCTGTCTTACACTCCGCACTCCGCACTCTCTTGGCTCCACTATGTGTTTCTACCCTATATTCCATGATTTCGTCTTGTGTTTCCTCCTTCATTGAATTCACCCTGTAGTTGAAGTCTTGCAAAACATGAGATTGATATTTTCTTGAGAGGGAGCCAACTTAGCTCAAGTGATATGCAAGCTTTGTTGGATGAGACAGGTATATCTAGCATGGAATACATAGCTATTTAGAAATCTCTTTATAGGAATATGAAGGAAGCTAAGTTGTAAGGATCGATATTGCAAAACCCAACATCACTTAATAGAATGCAAAAACAAGTGAATGATAAAGTTCTAAAACTCCAGGAAGCTCCATTTTATATCAAAGATACGTATCATTTGGCACTAGGGGAGGTGATGGTTTACAACAAATACAAAAAAATATTTTATAACTTGGAGGTCCTACAATCATTTTTGTTCAATTATTTGAGGCGAGTCTTGATGAATGTGATGGTTTCTTTAAATTTGTACTCAAGCTACACGAGTGGTAGGTTGTGAAGGATAAAAAGCTAGAACGGGTCACCATCACCCCGATGAATAGGGCACTCGATCCAACAATTTCAAAGCATAATCCAAAATGGTTTACTATCTAGTCTAAGAATAATATATTCTCTCTGGGTTCCTTTGAGGTAAGCAATATATTTTAAATTGGAAGTTTACTTACGCTAATATTGTTGTTGTGTTGCATGCTTATAATAGGTGTATTCCAAGTTATGTCCAAGAATTTTGAAATCTTGCATTAGATTTTCCACAAGACAAATATACCCCAAATCATTAGTGAGCAAAGGAACGAGAGAATCTTGAACGTGGAAGGATTTGGAAGATTCAAAGTAGAGTGGCATCTAGCAGGTGATTTGAAGACCCTAAAGTGCATGTATGATGTCTCAAAAGGGGCCAAATCAAAGAGTCCATGCATATATTGCATGCATATTGCAAAGAAACTTGACAAAAGGAATTGGAAAAAGGCACCCAATAGGCACTTCAAAGATCCAAGTTTGAGAGCCGTTTTAGATATTCCCTTGTCTCAAGTCCATATCTACACAATGCATAGTTTGTGTAGGATCATTGGGAAATTGATTTTCTTATATATATGTTTTGCTTGGACAATGTGACCTAGTTCTACACATGTCAAGGCAATGGCAACACTTGAGAAGGCATTATCAGACATTGGTTTGCATGGGGGAAATATGAAGATTAAAAGGGACGAGAAAAGGTCAAAGGATGGTTGAGAGATGCCAAAGAAACTCTCTGTTGGGGCGGGTGAAAGCACATTGATTTTTATCTCCACCACCCATCGATAATCCTAGCCAAGTAAAACATTCCACTTAAAGAATTCAATTCAATAGGTGGAAGTGCATCCATAATGCAACTGTGAACCATGCTGACAGTGGTGAAGCATGATCACGCAAGGCCAACATTTGGAAGTCTTTATATACAATCTTTAAGTTTTGTGACATGTATACATGAAACTTAGATGACTATTAGGCCTTTGAAACAGTATTGGATGAATTTAAAAAGTTAATGGTTAGTGCACGGACAGATCGATACATTACCCACTACATTGTATGTTATCTTCATAATATGTGATAACGTATAATTGCTTAATCGCAGTTGCATGAAGTACTAATGTGGCATCCTTTCTTATGATTTGATAGCACATTATATATAGCCATACCCCTTGGTTTGCCAAGGAATATGGCAGTTTATCAATGTGGTCAACTCAAGGTATGGAGAAGACCCATTATCAAGCATATACTGGCTTTTTCAGCCATACAAGACATGGTGGAGAAGGAAAGCCAACGATTTAGAAGAATTACACAAATATAGAAAGATTATCCATAGAGCTAATAGAAAAAAATCACTAGGAACATCTAAAATCAATAAGGCAATGCAACATTTGGTGAGACAAAGAAGAAAAGAATTGTGGGAGAATTTTGATGCATTAATCAAGCATACTGTGTGGCAACAAAGTAGACAAAGGCAAGGAAAAACTTGGATACCCATAACTAACAATTCCTTGTAAATACTTGAGATGTTTTAGAAATTTTGACACAGGAGGAGCACTTATCAAGTATCTATATTTGGAAGAAACATTTTACATAACAAATATATACCTCACTTTTTTCAAAAAACCACTATTCTTGAGTATACAATAATGAAGCTCACTCCTCTACTCTTGGCCTCTTTGAAGATGGCCCAGCTTCTTCTTGTAATTGTTGCTCTAAAGCAAGAACCTTTTTCCATATTCTGCAAGCATATTGGGATCCTTGATCCCACTCATAAGCTCAAATGATGCATATACTAAGTGGTATTTGGCATGTAGTTTTTGGAAACTAGGGCCTTGATAAAAAATTCTCATAGATTCTTATTTCTCTAAAAACAACATCTTGTTTGCTTTCCATCTAATAGGGTACCCTCCAAGATATCTTGACTCAGCCTTCATTGCAAAAAGAGGGAACTCTGCATTGTCCCTTGAGAACTTGTGGTGGAACACAATGAACTTTGGAAAGATGGGGCCTTTGATGTAGTAGCCCAAGGCAAAGTCCTTACCTAAACCTTCCTTCAGTTTGCCACCTACACGGCCAATGAAAGGATCTTCGTACATTATAAGCTGAAAAATAGCAAATATACCTAGTGAGTCTTAGGAAAGTTTTTATAGAAATCAACATGGTATCCAAATGAACATAGTTTGTGAAATAAACCTTCTGATTTACATCTGAAACGAGTAACTTCTCACTCCATATTTGAATGGATGATTGGATGAATTGCAAAGACTTGGGAGCCAAGTTCTTGTTTGATCTGCCCAAGTGAGAAACATTCAAATTTTTTTTAGTGTTGTCTCGAACTCTTTCTCTAAAGGAATGGATGACTCATATTGGAGTGCATCCTTGTATATCAGAATCAAAGTCTTTGCTATGGATAGGTATTCCATTTCCTTGATATTTGAATCCACAAACAGATACTTATTCTAATATGATACAATAAGATTAGAAGCTATTTTTAGATTCTATGCAATAATGTAGTGGCTAGGCAATAGTCCTCCTTGATGTTAAAAAGGGCTTGGATATCGGACATGAGAACATACAACCTTTCACCAATAGGGGAGGAGGGGAGGAGAGTTGTGGGAACCTCATCAACATCCTTCTCAACCTCTTACTCAACCATAGAACCCACCACCTCTATGTTCTCCCTTCTCAAAGCTTCAATATCTAGTTGAGCACTTTGCTCCCTCTCATTGGCCACATCTACTGGCTATGAAACCTTTTGCACTCCCTACATCTCCACTTCACAGGGTTATTGTGTAGTTTCTAGGTCTTAAACATGATCTTTCCCTTCATCATCTAGCAACACATGTAAAAAAGCATACACACCTATGAAAGTACTCAATGAGATGACACTTTTTAATTATGTGTAGGGCACTATAGATTTGCCTTCTTCATGTCCTTAGGAACCCTTAGCACTGCCCTATAGAACCTTTTCCTTTGGGGCTTATCAACAAAGGTATCATTCATGTGAACATATTACATACCCTTGATGGAACCTCTTCAGTAGACGTCTACTCCAAAAAAGAGGCCTCATGTTCCTTGAAGTAGACTCGCAAGGCCTTGATCCATTCCTCCGTAGAGACAATGATAGCAAAAACATGGGATACTTGTGGTGGTAGATGCTCTTGTCCCACTCAACCAAGGAAATCTACAAGTATCCCCTCCAGATTGCATCCATTCCTCCTAGGTTCTTGTGCTGGAGTGCTAGGAGTGCCTTCAATACTAGTAGGCTCTTGTGATGGAGTATTAGGATTGGCTTCTCTCCTCGTCACAGGCTCAAGAGTCCTCTCCATATGTTGCACTTGTGTAGCATCCATATCTGCAAATACAACTATATGAGAAATACCAATTGGCAAAGGGGGACTTAGGAAACACAAGGGGGGGAGTCAAAACCTTGAGCCCCCCCCTCGTGTTGGGGGGGTCCTTAGTGGTTTGGGGTAGGGTGGATCCACACAACATGAGGGGGGTGGGGTCCAAAATCTTGAGGCCCCCCCTTGCATTGTACAGGTCCTTGGAGGTTTGGGGTGGGGTGAACCAGCACAAGGCAAGGAGGGGGGGTTTTCAAAATCTTGAGGCTCCCCCTCGCATTGTGTGGGTCCTTGCTAGTTTGGGGTAGGGATGGGGAAAAACATCAAAATGCAAGGCGAGGTTTAAATCTCAAGGCCTCCCCTAGCATTGTGATGGTCCTTCGTGGTTGTTTTGGGATGGGATAGGGGGACTGCACAACAAAGGGGGGTCCAAATCTCGAGGCTCTCCTTTGTTGTTGTGCTGGTCCTTGTTTTGGGATGGGGGGACAACATAATGCAAGAGGGGGTTCAAAATCTTGAGGCTTTCCTCTCACGTTGTGTTGGTCCTTGGTGGTTGTTTTGGGAGGGGGGACTGCACAATGCTAGGGGGGGTCCTCAAAATTTGGAAACCCCCCTCCTCGCATTGTGTGATTCCAATGCCCAAGGGAGAGGGCACAAGCTACTATACCAAAACAATAGAAGTCCAAAGGAGAGTGCAACGAGGGCCACACCTTAGGATAGAGAGCAAGAACGGACCTTCGATCAAGCAACACGAGCTGGGGGTGGGAGAGAGAGAGAGAGAGATTAGAGAAATAGAGAGGAAGCGAGTGAGCAAAATAATAGGGGGAAAATCTGCTCTTGGTTTGGCTCTTTATAGCCTCGGGTATTGCACACATGGTGACTACATGCACATTTACTATGGCACGTGCGAGGAGCCTCGCCAGTGGACACATGGTACCTAACTCGTTTCTTCACATGCAAAGGGACTATGATGGTGGATTTTTGGTGTGCACTTTTAATTCTCACATGTGTGGGTGCATGTTCTTCTAGTGTGGCATCGAGTAACATCAGCACATGTAACCGTCATATATAGCACAAAATTTGATAGTTGATTGATTTTTCACTTTGCACGTTGCAAGCCTCTCGAACCTCCATAGCTCTCGACCCTCATTTGTCAAGAATTGTGTGGTAGGGGGACTTGCTTGAGCTACTGCACCAAACACACACTATATACATAAGAGGAAGCTCACTCAAGAACACAAGAGAGATGGAGGCCAAAACATTTTCTTGATGATTTCTTCTTCTTTTTCCACACACTATACAATATACACAAAGTATAGATAAGATACATCATAAAGGAAAGTGGCCTTCTTAGTCAAACAGTGCATAACCGACTAGACTAATCAACTGGCGTTATATCTTTGCCAGCTATAGGTAGGTGTAACAAACTAAATATAATAAGTGATAAGTCAGTGGCCATGTGAGTATCATAATGACCACCAACGTGCTAAGTGTAGACGTGCGGTCTCATCTAGCCAGGCGGTCCATCATCAATGTCCGCACGTGTTGAGCTTGCCATCTGAACATCATCTACGGTGGTGAGTCTCTCCCCTTGTGAAGCCCACACAATGTGATATGCTGTAATGAGATGAAAGAGCACTCTCCCCTCACGTTGTGTTGGCCCAGGTCTTGGACAACATGAGGGGAGGGTGTGAAAAAAACTCAACCTGCCCCCTTGCATTGTGCCATCCTCCCCTGGTGGGAGCTGCACAATGCAAGGAGGGGCCCTCCCAATCTTGCAGCCCCTCACCCTTGCATTGTGCGGTCATCCCCTACTGTGTTGGGAGTTGCACAACAATGCAAGGGGAGGCTTCCTATGTTGTGACCCTGCCCTTGTGTTGTGCAGTTCCCATTGGTGGTGGTCGAGAGTTGCACAATGAGGGAAGGAGCCTCCTAATGGAGTGGCCCCTTGCCCTCGCATTGTGTGGTCTCCCCTCTAGCCCTATACAATGAGAGGGGGGGTCTTGATTTTGGGACTACCCCTTGCATTTTGCAGTCCTTGGGACTGCACAATGCAAGGCGCCCCCTCCTCCCCTGACGTCACTGATGTCCCTTACGTTCTATATTTTCCCTCACCCTACACAATGCGAGGGAGGGGGCTCCTAATTTTGGGACCCCCTCCTTCACATTATGTGGATTTAGTCTCTTTTATCCCATTTCCCTAGTTTTTTATCGTTTTCTCATTAGGAGTTTTAATACTATGTTTGTACTCTTTCATAGGCATGGCTAGAACAAAGCAAACCGCAAGGGTAGTACCATCCAGAGACCTGCACATTGCACATTAGAGAGTATTCTCTAGTTAGAATGTACATGATGATGCATTAGCCCACCCCTGGTCCAAGCTCACAGCAGGGATCCAATTCCGAGACGAGGATGATCCCTTGCAGACCAAAGCTTGTTGTAAGTGGTACCAACAACATGCCTCAATCCTTAAAGAGCTAAGGAGGATCATGAACCACCACCATGAGCTTGTAATTGTGAAGATGCCATTTACTAGGATTATTAAAGATATATGCGAAACTGTGGGAGCTCTCACTCAACTGCCAAGACCCATGGATTGCTTATTGCTTCAAGTGTTCCAAGCGAGCTCTAATGGCTACCTCTCACATAGCTGATGCACCTTCAAACCTACGAATGTGATGAGCTTACCTCAATGCCGAAATGAGTTGCCTCCTCCTTTGCACACACCTGTAGCTCCACGATCCTTGATGCTAGCTCAAGCACCCTCAAACCTTCTCCATCAAGCTCCATCTACCATAGCCGTGCACGTGCGAGCAAAGAGAAGAGAGGAGAATAAGAGAAGTGGAGATGGTGAAGAGCTTCACCCTCTTGATCCCTCACTCCCACACACTCCCACAATCCCTCTCTCAAGAGCACACACACAACCAAAGAGAAGGGAAGAAGGGAAGAAGAGAGGTCTCTTGTTAGCCCACACCAAAGAATGAGCTTCCATTCACTTTTTAAACTTTATATACAAGCCCTAAAATCCCATAGGCACCCATCCCTTTTTACATGACCGGCCTTTGTGGCAAGGTCCTTTTTTCTATTTCCCTTTTTTTGCCTTATGCCTTAAGCCTACACCCGTCTATACTTTTACAAATGGCACAAGAGGGAGCTTGATGCTCTTTTACAAGAGTTTTTAGAGTTTTTTGAGGTGCCTTCTATTTAAAATTATGCTTTTGCCTTAACTTATTCTTTTAAGGGCCGTCTTTGCGCCTTTGCTCTTTTTCTATTATTCTTCATTTTTCTGTCATCTTGAACTGAGGTTAATATTACCCCCCTTCGAGATGGGTGCCACAGTCCCATGACACTTCGAGGTCTCACTTGTGGAAGGGTGGATTCTAGGTTATGGCTGGGGGACTCATGCGATTGGGAGGCTTTGAGAATGATTTGGGTGGAGAATTAAGGTGTGTCAAGTGGATGATGAGGGGCCTCCGAAGTTGGTGGTTTGTAGCATCTTGTTGTACCTGGAAAGAGAAAGTGCTCGACCTAAGGGGAGTGTCTACCTCGCCGTGCAGTGCTTGGTGCTTATGCTGGTGGAACCGGGAGTTGGGTCTAACCCTAGGTAACCTGAGGTAATGTCCCACACTTGAAAACCTTGTTCATGTAAGGGGAGGTGCGGTGTGTGTAGCTTAGGGCAACAAGTCTAACCATAGGCGAGTGTTATTTCCTTAGGTGTGTCCTGCCCTTGGGGTGCCCTAAGCGTGAAGTGGGGAGGCAAAAAGGTCTAAGGGGCTAGGAACGGGATTGGCTGATCGAGGTCACCGGACTTGCTTAACTTGAGGACCCCTAGGTGTAGTGGCTGTGAGCTATGTGCCGCGACTTATGTGCGGTTTTTTTTTGTTACAGGGTTCGGTAGTAGGTAATTGTTAGTCCTCGTCCTTAGAAGGTGGTGGTGAATGTGAGAAAGAGAAGAAGATTTCCTATATGTCTTACTCACCTCCCAACCAAATATACCCTCTTCCCACCTTCTAATCGGGTCTCTAGGGCTTGTTTTCATGGTGCACCCGATTGGTGTTTCCAAATAGACAAGTTTTGCCCAATTTAGTAAGAAATCTAAGGGTATCCTCCGAGCTTCAGACCTTGGCACTTCTTGCCCTTGTTCGGGACACACTAATTAATGGCCGTCTTGGGCTACTTGCCTGGCCGAAGGTTATTATGTCTGACAGTGAAGGAGACTTAATGGAGTGACTCAAAAATTTCCAGCTCTACATGAAATCCTTAAGGTTCAAGCGGACTTGGAGGGAGTGGTGGAGAGGAATGGATGGCTGCAGCGGGTGAACTAGTTGCCACTCATATTTGTAAGAACAATGAGGTAGAAGGAAGGGAGGAGGTTGGCTTGCATCATTAGGTGGGTCATCGTGCAGCTATCAATGGCATTAGGATAAAAAAAGAGTGGGGGGAGGCCACATTCTGCTGGGGTGGAGTCTTGCCTAAGTAGGATTTTTAATAGCCTAAGATAGTTGCAAGTGGTAATGAAGGCGGAATTCGGGTGGTAGGAGGAGAAATCAACAATAAAGCATGTCATGGTGGCATCTAACTTGTTGGAGGTGAAGTTGAGAGCATAGGCTAAGGTGGTAGTACACGGGTTATATATGACAGGGAAGTTGTAATAGCCATGGGTGTTTGCATCAAAGTCTACTCCTACTCTACGAGGGTACTTCATGTAGGTAGGGTTGTTCTTCTCCGAAAAGGGAGTGTGTTACAAAAGGCCATCCATGCGAACACATTGTCGTCGTTGCAGATGTATCTCCGCCATAGTGGTTGGCACTTGTATCCGGGCACAGATTGAGGCACTTCAAAAACTTTATTTTGCCAGTATTCCGCATCCTCGGTTCCCCAGAGGGTGGGATTCTTCTCTCTTTCTTTCAGCCCCATTGTTGGCTTAGCTGGCTTTTGACGTTGATCACCTCATCCACTATTTTAGGGGAAAGGACTCTGTGCAGGGCATTGGGGATGAGGAAGCTGAAATTGAAGGGCTGCTTCTCTTTTTCTTGTCTCTCCTAGATTATGAGCTCCACATGGAAATTGACCGGCAGGTCATTTGGGCATGGTGGGAGGGGTACAGACGGCTGTGCCATAGGGTTAACCCTCAATCTTTGTCTGTCTTCTTCCACCAATTTCCTCCTCTTCTCCCTCAGGGTGGCTTTTCTTTTCGAGGATGCGTTTGCTGGCTGCCCTGCCCTTCAAAATGGGGTGAAGGGGATTGTGGGACCACTTCTTCTTAAAATTTTCCTAGGTTGATTTGCAGTTCAGCCTCACTCCCTGGGCGCTCTTGCTATTGTACCTCTTCTACAAACCCCAGAGCATCAATCTCCTGGGGGGTTAGACTAGCCGATAGCAGGTACTTACGTTGTTCATTCGGGCTTAGCCCAACTACAATGGGTTGGGAGGGCATGTGTAGCCCTGCTCGTAGAACTCTGTGCACTATGCTCAGCTTCTTCACTGCCTCCAAGGACTCCCCTTCCTCCGCATGAGTGGCATCCATCAGGGTATTCAAGAAGATTCATTGTTGAGTATTGAAAGCCACTTGGGCTGCCTCTGCTCTGCCTTCTGTTAGAACTTTCTCTTTTTCCATAAGAGCCAGGCGACGCACCAAGGTCTTCATTCTTCGTTCATTTTGGCCTGTCCACTCTTCGGCTCTCTTTTTCATTTCCTCCATACCTTCTCCCTATCTTTCCACCAGGGCCATGAGCTTCCACTCCTGGTCTTTCAATTCCCTGCTCATCCTCTCCTGCTCCTCTCTTTCAAGGCTTAGCTTTTCAGTCATGGTTTCCATTTCTCGATGTGTTGCTCCTCTTCTCGCTTTCTTCCTTCTTCCCTTGCAGTAAACTCTTTCATGCCCTATTTGATGTGACCTATTTTTGTTGCTAGATCCTCGTATTTCATGATTAGGAGCTTATACTCTCCATGCATTTTCTCAAGCTCTTGATTTTCATCTATGAGCTGTCGCCGCCAGCTTTGCTCCTTTTCTTCTTTGGTTTTTAGTTCCCGTTTTAGGTTGAGGTCTTCCTTTTGTTGCGTAACCATTTGCCTCGTCTTTTTGAGCTGGAAGGCTGCTACCGCCTCCTTTTTCGCTTCCAACTTGGCCACCGCTATCCTTCTTTCCTCCCTTGCCCTCTCTAACTGAGAGAGCAATTCATCAACATATTCATCATGGTTTGTGGGTGGCATCATAGTGGTAGGAATTGGGGTGGTTGAAGCTTTCATCTTTTGGCATTTTGGATCTTGCCTATACTCGGCATCTGTAGTTGGCCTTTTCTACCTAGTGGCTGTGGTCTCCCCACTCTTTCCTTGTGCTAGTTCCTTATTGATAAAGTAGTGCATCCATGCCACAAAACTGTTCACATCAGTGCTGGCCGGAATGCTTTGGGTGATAGTGGTTGCTTCGCTGGCGGGCACCAAGAGGGGCAAGATGGGATGGAGGGGAGACTTACCCTTGCCTTCGATGACCATGGGTGGCTTGGTTCAAGTACTTGAGCTCTTGAGCCGGGTCTATCTTCCCTAGGCGGACTTAAAGCCCCTAGGCCATCGAGTCGACTCTGTTGTTCTATGGACCGGTGAGTTGCTTCGGCCATGTCTTCCTCCTCCTATCTCCTCAACTCCGCCTCCTCTTCCATAGCTCTTCTTTCTCTCTCTTCTTCTATTTTCCTTGATTCCTATGCCAGCTTTTTGGCTTCTTCCTTCTCCTTCTTTTTCCTCTCCACCGCCTCTCTTAGGGATTTCCTTTTGGCACTCTCCAGATCTTCTTTTTCCCTTTTCTTGCCCCCCTTCAGTTTCTTCTCCTGAGTTGCCTTCCTAGTGGACTTCTTTGTTTTTTTTCTTCTTCCGGGTTGAGCCTCCTGCTCCTCCTTCTCTGTCTTGATTTGTGTCTTGTCGCTCGATTACTTGTCCTCTTGATGGGTTAGCGACCTATCTGGGGTCTCATCCGCTCCTTCGTTTCCTTGTTGGGCTTCTTTTACAGCCTCCTGGATGATGGTCGTCAATACACTTCCATACTTGATGAAGGAGGCTTTCGAGGAGGGTTTCTTCCTCTCCATATTTTTAGAGGCTGGGGATTCTCCGCCTACTTGTCTGTTGCCCAGGGCTACTGCTTTGGCTGCTTGGTCCATTGTCTTGCACACGTAGCCACTCCAGCCCACCTCATCTAGGGTGCAAGCTGCGACATTATCGAGCACATGTACACTGATTCGGTGCATGAGGGAATTATAGCGTTGGCTGGAAAAAAGCGAGTGCACCAACTTTGCCTGCATGCGGATCTCACCATCGGGGATATCCTGTATGCTGATGCCGTCGTTTGTCAAAACATCTTCCCTCTTCATCTTTAGCATAGCATACATGTCTCTCTTACATTTTTTCTCTACCCTAGGTTCTAGCCCTAGTTCCTTCTTCACCAAGGCCTGGTTTAGTGGCACCTGCACTTGTCAAGCATGTTCCCCTCTTCCCATAGTCACCATTCTGCATTCTTGGTCGGGTTTGTATGTTCTCAAAAATTCTATACACTTCATGTGGTCAGGTGCCTGTGCAAACTTCTTTAGGTACTTGTAGAGGTTACACTGTTCCACTATTCTCCTTGCGGCCCGCTCCTTGGCTACCACCTTCTCAAGGTTGTGAATTTGCAGATTTTCAGCTGTTTGACTATAAGCCCGATTTTCCTGGCTGATGCCATACTGCGTTCTCTCCTCCTCCGTGAAAGGGAGTCGGTGAGCGTGATCTTGCTGCGACATCTTTCGTTCTTGTCATGAACCATCATTCCCATTAGTGCTTGTGAAAGAGTTATTTGCTGATAAGAAAGGATTCATGTTTGTTGATTGAAAACATTTAAGCTCCAACATAAACTTTTCGTTCAAACTTTTCCACCCTTTAATTCAACTTTTTTGTGACATTTTTCCTCACTAGCAAACTAATATGTTTCTTTTCTTCATGTATTTAAATGTCAATTGAGGTTTTCACAACGGTGTGGCTTTTCCTCATGTGTTTATTCGTCTGCTTGATTTTGATTGGTTCCAATTTGACACACCCACCTTACACTCACCCACCTTACCTTATCCCCTCCCCTTTCGGATTTGGGGAGAATCCTTCCTAGGGTTGAAAGCTAGTAGGCCCAGGGCTGTTAGCTTACAGTCGAGTGTTTACCTTCGCATGAGCTAAGTATAGAAGTCTGGATTGTACTCTACCTGAGCATCACAGTCCAGATCGAAGGGTTGGGTACCTACGTGTGTAATGTAAGTAAGGACATCTATTAGGACGTCACTGGAATCAATGCGACTAGCAATATGTAACTCTTCCTTTGTCAAGAGGCGGTCAAGGTAAGGGTGTCCTTTGATGTGCTCTTTTAGGGGTCAGTCACAAATAGTGGTTAACACCCTATACGAGGTTGGAGTGACATAAGTTGGGTCGTATCCGATGTCTTGATGGCTCGTCACTGCTCAACATTGGTCATTATTTGGCATCCCTTGAGTTCCCATTTCAATTGAAGGGCATACGAGCTTCGTAAGAATGGGGATTCGGTCTCAAAAAGCCTTTTTAACTCCTCTAATTCTCGAGCAGTGATAGCAGAAGAGGATTGCTTATCATATGACATGATGAGCCGCTATTTGATGGCTTGCTCTATAGATATCTCAGTGCGGAGTAACTCTGTAGCTGAGTGGGGTGCTTTGACGAATGCAACTTCTAGTGTGTCCCATGAACAAGGCATTGTACGAATTTTTGTCACAAAGGGCTCTTGCAAGTGGTCCAAGTCCAAGCGGTCATAATTAGAGCCAGTGACATGAATGTGGTATCTAAGTGTCTGAGGCAAGCAATGAGGTCATCCCCTATGTCTTTGGCTAGATCTGCATCCAATGACAAGAATGATTTCTACTCATAGGAGGGTCTAAGGCCTATGGGTGGATGAGATATGACAAAACTAGAGAGTTGGGTAGCAGATAGTTGCAAGCTCGGTTGTTCCTAAGATTGCGATTGGGTCACTTGCTCGATGGGCTTAGATGACTAGACTGCGATTGGGACGTCCCTACTCGGGGGTGTGGCCTCCTGAGTCTTGATTAAGTTGCATGAGACTAGTTTGGGAAGAGTAGGCTGAAGTTTGGGCCAGTAGACCTGGTCGGTCTGCATGTGCATAATCAGTTGTGAGTCAACGTGTTTGGTGACTCAAGTCTTTTGCAGTGTTAGGCCTTGACTTGTTACATGGTGGGGTACAGTGACTTGTGGGGGTGGCGCTTGATTGGTTCTCTTGGTGGCTGCTTTAGACTTAGGGATCCATATCCAGGAATTACCCTCATAAAAACTTTGTGCTTGCAATAGGGTCTTAGGAACCTAGCGTAGCTTGACCACCCATCATCGTTTGTAGCTTTGTTTTGGCCTGCTAGCTTTGGAGGTTGTGTTGTTAGCCTTGCAAAGGGCATGGGAAATTGCTTTTGGGTGGTAGATTTTGATGTTTAGGCACCCACCTTAAGTGATGTTCATGGGCATTGACCTTGGTTTCAGTCAGTTGCTGGCATAGAGGCTTGGGAGGGTATAACAAATCACAACCCTTCTCCTTGGACTTGGCTGAATGCGTGTTTACCAGTGGCATTGCGAGTTTGGTGGGAGTCACGTAACCCTTGCTGAAAGCTGCCACTATGTGGACATTGCTAATGGCTAAGTGGATACGTTGTGACTCATAATCGACATTGCAGTGAGCTTGCTTTTTAAATGTTCGACCCAATAGAGATTCGGTGCCTGCATTTTCAGTGTTTGGCAATACATAAAATGTCATTGGTACACTCACAGACTCGATAGAAATTACGACCATTCATTTCCCTAGGAGTGCGTATGAGGGTCCCCCATATGGGCTTAGTTTGGCAGTAGTGGGCTGTGTTGTGGTTTGCCAATATGGGTCCAATGATCATGGGTTAAGACATTGAAGTGTGCTCCCTCATCAACTAAAGCGTTGATAGTGCAGGTTTACTTGGTAGTGATTGTGATGCGGAGGTAGGCAGGTTCTATGATTTCCTCATTTTCCTTGTCAATCTCCATGATTGTGGCCACCCATACTCTGACCGGTGGTTCTAAAATAGGTGGTTCATGCAAGAGGTGTGTGTGGGGATAATACTTAATGCGACTGCCATTGAAGAAGCCTACACCCTCGCCTTCCAAAGTCTCGAGTTCAACATTACCGGTTCGACTGATGACACAAACCTAGACCTTTAAACTTCATTTTCTGTTTATGCCCCTTAACGGAGTACAAGAGCACTAAGTCACCTTGTTTTAAGTCACGTTGCTTGACATGCTTGTCAAACTAGCCTTTGCCTCGTGCTTTCTCGCATATGAGCACATGGGTAGTTAGGAGGCAAGTTTCCAAGAGGTGTTCGAGTTCAATTAGAGGTTGCATCCATGCTTCCTTCCCTTGTCATCTTTCATGAAATGTGATCCTCAGGCTAGGAACGAAGAACTCTACAAGTAGAATTGCTTGAGTTCCATAGGTTAACCTAAAAGGTGTCTGGCCTATAGCCGTTTTGTAGGCTGTTCGGTAAGCCCACAAGGCTGCCATCAGCTTGTTATCCCACTCCGCTGTGTGAAGCAGAGACCACCTTGGTCAGGACGTTTACTAGAATTTTATTGGTGGATTCCACCTAGCCATTTGCATGAGGGTAGTATGGCGAGGATTTCTAATGGATAATTAGAAAGGTGGCTAGAAGATGCACGATCACTTCATTAACGAAGTGTGTGCCTTGGTCGCTAACCAATTCGATGGGGCAGCCGAATCGTGAGATTACTTGCTCCCATAGGAACTTGGCAGTCTTTCTCGTGTCATTCTTTCGCGTAGCCCATGCTTCTATCAATTTTGTTAGATAGCTAGTGGCTACAATGATGTACTTGGCTTGAGAGTATCGTGCCGTAGGACTAATAGGTCCTATGAAGTCAATTCTCCATTTTAAGGGTTGTTGTGCAATTATCGGGGTTAGCTCCATTTGATCCTTACAAATTGGGACCTTTTTCCGTTGACACTCGTCATAGTGCTTAACAAACCACACCGCATCGCAGAATAGTGTGGCCACCAAAGTTAAGACTGCAACATCTTGTGGGTGGTTGTTTCTTCGCTAAAGTGTCCTCCTGCGATTCCACCGTGTGCTTCTGAGAGCACTTCTTGCATCTTGTATTCGCATACACATCTCCGCAACAAGCAGTCTTGCCTGAGCCTATACAATCGACCTGCTATCAACTGATAGGGTTGGATCTTAAGGATGAGCCGTCTAAGTTGGGCTTTCTCCATTGGTCACTCACGTAGTCCATTCTCAAGCACTTGGACTATGTCGTCTACCCAATATGGCATCAAGTTGGCTCGAAATAACTCTCTCTTGCTCGATAGGCTAAACAAGTGCGCGTCTGGCAAATCATCTATGATGCCTTGTCCAATGGCCTCTCCCGTGGGGATGCACGACATGTGGTCAACCATGTAGTGTTGTTTCCCTTTTCGTAGAACCATAGAGAAGTCAAATTCTAAAAGCAGAAGGAGCCATCGAGCTATGCGGCATGTAGCATAAGGTTTGTTTACTAAATATATCAAGGCTTGATGATCCACAAAGAAGGTGAAAGGAGTGGCCAACAAATAATGCCGAAATTTCTTCATGACAAACACCATGGCCAGACCTTCTATTTCTGTTGTCGAATAGTTCATTTCAGTCTTGGTGACTTGTTTGTTGGCAAAGCTCACTGGATAGTCGAGATTGTGTTCACTCGGTTGGCACAACACTGCCCCTACAACAAATTTCGAAGCATCAATATGCATGTGGAAGGTAATGGTCCAATGTGGGGCTCTTAGAATCGGTGCTATGGTCAAGGCTTTTTTTAGTTTCTCATACGCGTGTTGGCACTCTTTAGTCCAGTCAAATATAATCAATAGCTTGTACAAAGGTCTAGCAATCAATGCATAATTCAGCACAAACTGTCGATAATACCCCGTATGGCCTAAGAAGCATTGCACTCCCTTATAGTTGGTCGGGGGTGGAAGATCAATAATGACCCTGACTTTTGAAAAGTCTGTGGCGATGCCATTTTTTGACACCACATGCCCTAGGACACATCCGTGCTTTACCTAGAACTGGCACTTTAAAGGGTTCAGAGAGAGGCAATATAGGCGACACCATTCAAAGACCACTCGGAGTCTGTCTAAGTATTCTCTCCAAGTCAAGTGAACACATAGGTTATCTACGAAGACCTCCAACTCTTTCCTGAGCATGTCTTTAAATATAGTACACATAAGGCGTTGAAAGGTGGCTGGAGCGTTTGTCAACCCAAAGGGCATGACTATGTAGGTGAAGACACTGCACTCAGGAGCAAATACAATCTTATGCCTATCATCAGGATGCACCTGCACTTGATTGTATCCAGAGAAGCCGTCTAGAAAATTGTAGGCCTCCTTGCCCGCCACTCTCTCGAGCATGTGCTCGGTGTACTGTAATGGGTAGTTGTACCTCTTCATTACAACATTCACCTTCTTGTAATTGACACATACCCTAATCTTATCGTTCTTCTTCATTACAATGACTATGGGTGATACCCAGTTTGTGTGCTCAATTTCATAGATGAATCCCGCTCTCATCAACTTGTTGATCTCTTCCTTGATCGCATGAGCATGTTTTGGATTCATGGGGTACAGTCGCTGCTTGGCCGGCATTGCCTCTGGCATCATGGGTATGTTATGAGTTACTACACTTAGATTTACCCCCTTGAATTCTTCTAAGGACTAGGCGAATACGTCTATATACTCTCGTAAGAGGATAATGAGACGTTGTTATGTGAGCGGTGATCGAGGGCAAGCCTCACTTATAACCCGATAACGAGACGTTAAGGAGTGTCGGTTGGGAAAATTTGACTTTGTCGGATGCACAACACAACTTGAAAAATTCAAATATTTGACTATACACCACAAGCCACACACAAAAACAAGACAACACACAATGCCTCTTGTAGCTCAAAACAACTAAAAACCCGAATGTGGGTAGAGCATCACACAAATACAACACAAAGAAAATACCAACAATTAAAAAAAAAACCAAGTGAAATATATTCTCCTACCTTAACAACCTTGAGCCGACACTCGGCCCCACAAATCCAAATTCTTCAATTTCCAAATTGGCATGACAAGAGCTCACTCTAGTATGCGACCCTCCTCTCTCCTCTCTCACAAAATACAATTGCAATCAAGGGGGAAGGCCCTTAACTCTCCATTCTCATCTCCTTATATAGTTTTGTATCCACACTCACATACATTAGGCTTTTTTCTTTCTGCTTTTGGCTTTTGCTTTTCTACTGCTTTTCACTATTTTCATTTTTTCAGCCCTATACATGCTTGCAACTTGTTTGGATCATAACTTCATCATTTGAATTCCGAATATAGTCATTTGGATACTCAAAACGATCGGAACATGTTTGGTCGACAACCTTACACAAGAAGAATTACAAAAATCCATCAAAAATGGATAAAAATATTGATTTTCGTAAATCGCATAATTTTTCTTCATCTTTTATCTTGGACGGCTTATTCCCTTCTTTAGCCTATTGTTCTTGTAATTGCACTCACTGACGATATAAAACTTACAACCTTTTCCTTTGATCCTTGAGTCTTCAAAATAAACATCCTCTGGATATGAACCTGTTTTTTTTAATGTAGTGTGTCCTAGCAGGAATATGGTTTTTTAAATGAACTCAGTGCCCAATCATTCATGATTTGGAAAAATATACAATGTTGGAATCCATGTTATGCAACCAATCAATCGATGCTACACACAAAAATAATGTATGCATCGAAGAAATTGTGCCTAGTCTATCTACATGTGATCGTGCCTCATGCAAAATGCAAATAAAATTCCTTGATTATTTAAATCCTTATCCTCACCTCTCAACTCTCATCAATAAAATATCAATCTCTGCTCCACCCATTCAAAATCTCACAATCACTCAAGAAATGATGGTCCTCAAGATGTTGACCAGATTTGAACAACCCATCTCATAATTGGTGTCGTCCTTCACAACTCTCTAACTCACCTAACCATCTTACCCACTCAACGAGAGATTCTTAACTTTGTGCTGAATATCCCAAACATTGTGCATGCAAGAAATGTGCGTGCTCAATGATAGGTGCTCTCTCATGTGCGCGTGCAACTAAAGTTACTGCATATAGCTGCAGAGCAGACCTCATGCCATGCAAGTACTCAATGATGGTGCAAAATGTGCATAATCCCAACCCATGGCATGGAAGTATTTGATAAGAACTGGAGAGGACCCCCAGTGCAGTGCATCAACAAGTGTAACGTGAAGTGCTCATGAACCCATAGTCCCCGTGATGTGCAAGAGTCTCGGCAAGAAAACAAACCATGTTCCACAATGTTCGGCAGCTTCTAGCAAACTCCACCTTCATCCTGTCCAAAACAAATACCAAGCTTGACCAAGGCTATCAAGTTTCACACTCAACAAATCAAACAAAATGATAGAAACAAATCCTAAGCTAGACAAACACAAGAAATCCAACTACAAAATAACAAAACAAACTGTCACGCAAATAACTAAGCTAGTAGAAATCAAACCTAATTAAAATTTGACTAGGGTTTTTAGTTTTCACAAAAACGCTTGACAATGTGTCTCCTCCTTCTCTGTCAGGTCATTGGCAATAAAGACAGGTCGGGGTGCCTCCCCATCCAGGGCTAGGTTCACCTCCTTGACCTTGGCACGCCCCTCAATGGGTTCACTTGTTTGCCCTTGACATTTAGCATCCATCAGGATCACTACCCTATCACCCTTTTTGAATCTTGTAAATCTCTTGGGGAGGTCATGTGGTTTTCACTATTCATCCACTCTTGCGTTCTTAGACTGGTCTACCCTTTCTTCTTTTAAGCGTCTGTGCCTCAGGTGGACGGGCAGGTCCCCCTTGGTACGTCTAGTCTTGGGATGCCTTGATATTTTCGGGTCACTTTCCAAGACTCGAAATCGAATTCTATGTCTTCGCTAGGTAAGGTAGTCTCCCCCAGTGGTTGCAGCTTGGAGGGTGACTCTATTTTAAGCATTGGTGTGTTACTTGGTTGGGTTAGGCTTGCTTGTTCCAGATCTGTGGCTCTTACATGTTCCAACCAAGCGTGGTAATAGTCCATGCACATGACTCCTTGCTTTGTCCTGAAGGTGTTCTTTCTCTTTTGCATGGAGTCTGCCCCTATATGTTCTATCACTCATCCTTCAGTGTTGTATTCTATGGTATCTACCTTGTCCTCACCCTCATCACTGAAGCATCGGCGGTCCTTGAATTTGTTATTGGAAGCATGTTCATCAGACTGCTTGTCGTCTCCTAGGTCTTGGTATGTCTCTGTGTTTGATTGGGAACCAGAGCCCAATTGTACCTGAGGTTTAGGTCATGCATCCTAGTCCATTGCCACCTTGGTTCATTTAAGAGATCTTGGAGTGGCTTGAAGTTTGCTACTGGATTGCTTGCTAGCTTGCCAGTCAAATACTCTAAAACCCCAATGGAGCTCCCTCTAGTTGGTTGGCACTTGGAAGGTGACAAGGTTGGGTCTTCCGCGAGGGTTTCCTGCCATCATGCAGATTGGTATTAAGGGTGCGCACTTGGGTTTACTGATCATCTTAAGGGCCTATTCGTACTCCTCATCATTCGAGAATGGCAGGTCGATGGTAGCAAGATCATGCATCTAGTCTCGCTCATCTTCAAGACATGGGATATACTTTGTTAGGGGCCCATAGGATTTCTTGGTCTAGGTATCACCCTTGAGCACCATGGAAATGGTGTCGAGGTCGACTGGTGCAGTTTCCCAGGAGTCCATTTCTACCCTCACGGCTTCTGTTCTATTGCCTAGGAAAATGAGACCATTTCCCCAATCTTCTGCCACTCTGGCATTTGCACATCCAAGGTTGACCTAATAGGACATCATAGTCCACTCCCTTCATGACTATAAAGTCAACCGAGAATTGGATTCCAACACTTTTTACCAGCCAGTTTTTTAGCACCCCATATGGCTTCACTTTCATTCCATTGGCTAATGTGATGTTGAACCTAGCCATCTCGATAGGTGGGTTGCCCTAAGTCAGGAGCACTGCATGGTTGAGTACACTGACTCCTGCCCCTGTGTCTACAATCCCTTTCCTTGTTATGGCGCCTAGGGTTGAGATAGCCAAGATTGCATGCTTCTTGGTGCCTTCCCAAAAAGCATTAATGTGCAAGGATTTGGGCATGGAGTGTAATGCCAAACTCGGGATTTGTGTCTCTGCATCATGTTCTTGTAGGTCTGCAGCAGCTTGCACTTGTGACCCTTCAACCAATTGCTTCAAGTCTTGCCATAGACTCGCATGTTGCCTAAGAAGATCTCCCAGGTTTACCGTCATTGGGGTGGTCACTAGAGTGAAAAGGAGATGTTGGATGCTCGTCTTTCTCCTGTTCCGGATTGTCTTGACCAGCACCCCTGTGGCTGGGTTGTTGACTCATAGAGTTAAGGCCTTGTCTAAGCGGTACTACTAGTGGCATTGCCACATCTCTTGGTTTCGGTGGAGGGGGTGAGAGTGGCATGCTGATGCTAGAGAGATCCTCGATCTTGTCCTCCAAGATGGGCTCCGCATCTTTCAGGTGTTCCTGAGCCTCCTTTACCCACTCCTTCACCTTCTTAATGGCCTCTAATTGGTGCTTCGGGTCGGGGTACTCCCCCACCTTAGCAGTTCTCTTTTCAGCAGTCTTCGGGGCTGATGTCTCTGCTTCAGCATCAATGACTTTCTTTCTAGCAGGTAGCATTGTGGTGTTCTCAGTTTTCAGCACAATTTTAGCTTCGGGTCTCTTCTTCCTCTGCCAATGGCTCTTCTTCCCTATCGAGGTTGCGTCAAGATTTCTATGACCTGGCAGTGATATGCTGGCCTGCTTCGTTTGTGCACGGGTCATGACATGCAATGGTATATGTGTAGCTTTCCCATCCAAATTCTCGACACTAAACAATCCCAATGGGATGGATGGCATGTTAGCTAAGTTTGACGGTGTTTTTCACTTTGGATAGTCAACGAAGAGATGAGTGATTCTGCACACTCAGGACACCTTAAGTCAGCCTTGTCTCTATTTTGTTACTCTCTTTTGGGACAGCGTGATGAGATGTGTCTTGGATGGCCGTAAGTCCAACACATGATTGGCTCCTGGGTCTGCCCTCCTAGGTCTCTATCTCATCCCCTACCTAACGCCATCACCAGTATTGGTTGATAGCCTATAAGGACTGCATTTCCCTCATCATCATGCGAGATGTAAGGGTATAGGTAAGGCTGCTCCTCATTTGGCTCTTCCACATAGCGGATTGGAGTGTCACTCTATGGATGTGTCACATAGGGGCCCGGTGGTTTGGGTATTCCAGTAGGATTTATATCCATTCTAGGAACAATCGGCTTAGCATCATTTAGCATGGGAAGGGCCAATGGATCTCCCCTTTCGAAGAATTGTTGCAGCCTGCTTGCTAGGTACGGTTGACTCTACAGTTGTGAGTACAGAAGTCTTCTAGGCAATCTACAATGCACATTATCGTAACCAAACCTACCGTAGTTAGCACAAGGTCGTGACCTGGGGTCTTACACTCAGCCGACAAGTGGTTCCCGCCACAGTACATGCATTAGACATGTGGTTGCGTTGGTCGTCTTAGCATTTCATGCATCTTGGCTATTTCCATTTTCATGTTAACCAATTCTTGGTTGGTGTCTGTAGCCTTTCCCTTATCTTGGGTGCTTGTGCCTGGTCGCTCACTGGATGCTGAAGCTCTCTCCGAACTTCTTGAGTGGGTCTCAACTTGGTTCAAGTTCTTAGAGCTCCTCTCCTTCAATTGGTCGTCAACCCGAATGGCCTCTTCCAACACCCTTGCTAGCGTGTCTTGCTACAAGCTCGAGTTGTCTGTCAAGGCTTTAATAAAGCTTCTCATTTCGTATCCCACTGATAAATACCATCGACACCGCTCTTTCGGTCCCGTCGGGATTCTCTTGAAGAGACTCCTTACGTGGGTCACATAGTCACAGATGTCCTCTTTTTCCTTTTGCTTGACATTCATAAGTCATACTAGTAGGTTATCAGAGTATCCGGGCTCGAAAAATCTCTTAATGAAGAGGTTTTTCAATCCATTGAAGTTTACTTGCTCTGCGGCATCTAGACTTGTGTACTAAGTCCGACCCTTGTCTCCCAAGCAAATGCTTGAGAGCATTGAGTTAAGTCAGTGAGACCGTTGGCCTTGAAGATCTGCTCTAACTGCTCTATAAAGCCGTAAGGATTGTTTGGGGCTAGTACTTATCGAGCTACTTTGTGACGACTGGTATGTTAGGTTGGCTCTTGGAGCCTTGGTTCACCCCCAACCCCGCTAGCAGTGATGTGGCCAATGCTGTAGTGCTCTGCTCTGCTGCTATGTTGTCTAGCAATCACTTTGTGAGAGAAGCTCACTTAGCGTCAAGTCTCCTTCTAGCACTCTCTCATGGTTAGTTCCATTTTTGCCTGCTAGGTTCAGCACTTGCTGTATCTCTCGCATCTTTGCGTTCTACCTCAGGCTCCTAGTCTGTTGGTCTTGGTTGTATTCCATTATGCCTTGTAGTGCTTTGTAGGCTAGTTTTCTTTCCTCCTCTAGGTTAGCTATAGTGGCTTCTATTGCTCTACCACGGTGCTCATACCGAGCGCAAGAGTCATAGCTACTCACCAACTGCTGGATCGCTTCTGGAAAAGCTCCTAAGTTGAATTTCTCGTTCTCCTTGTGGTCTGAGCTTTCCTCCAACATGGTTGTGTTCTCTTGCTCCACTAAGTTGTCGATAAGATTAAGGAGGTTGGGTAGAGCCACGTTCTTGTTGCTATTAGCTTAGCTGGGCTCTGATTTTCTGTTTATGTCTCCACTAGCTGCTGTTAAGGCATTGACTCTCTCGACAACCTACTCTAGCTGCTAAGCAACTGCATCTTGCAAAATCGCCTATTCCTTGCGCCAGAATCGAGTCTTAGGCATCGGGATGGCTCACAAAGGTTAGCACCGCTGAGATCTAGTTGGGTCTGGTATAAACTTCCACAATTTTGCAAAAGTCTGACTTGACCCAACTCGTCCAAGTTGCAGGGGCCGAGTAATAGACTCAAACGGGCCGAATGGTTGAATAAGGGCACCGATGGAACTTGTAGTTCGGACGATTGAACGGATATGTCTGAGGGCCGAGTGACAAAGGTGGGCCAAGTGGTCTGAGGGCCGAGTGACAAAGATGGGCCGAGTGACAAAAGTTTCGAGGACTGAGTGGCCTCAAGGATTGACTCAGACAGGTCGAGAGGCACATGTCTGGGTCGAGTGGTCCGAGTTATTGTAGTGGTTCGAGGGCCAAATGGATTGGGTGGTTTGAGTGCCGAATGGTCTGATTCTGGGACTCAGCCCAAACCCAATCCACTCGGACGGGCCAAGTCGTGCGCCATGATGGCGGCACCGATGGTGATATTATTGAATCCAACGATCCACGCAAGCACCAAGCATGTCGACTTCCTGATCACAACAAATACATAGTAGGAAGGTTCTGATGTACTTGGATCGCGCGAAGAACTCCCCAATGGCAAGGTTGAATCGAATCAATGCTGGAAACTCTCCCTCTCTCTCTCTCTCTGCTAGGGTGAAAAATGAGCTTTGATAGGCAGCACAATCCTTTCTCTCGTACTGCAAACTGTCACACCACATACATCTTTTTCCAGGCTTAGGGGCTGCTGCCCGTCCCCTTTCCTCTTATCCTTTTTCGTCCAATTTTGCAACGTTCAATTGAAGATCCTACATGCCTTTGACTAATTCATCTAAGACATCTTCCCTAATAGAGGGAACAATAGTAGGTACAACCATAGGGTTAGCCACAGAAGTAGGTGGCTTACTGGATACATCAACTGTCTTGCCCGTAAAACAGTGGGCAAGCTAGAGACATGCAATCTTTCTCTTCTTCTATGCTTCTTCACAAGTGCAGTAACAGCTTCCTTGACATGTCTCCACTCTGTTTTCAAACCTATCTCTGTAGTCAGATCCTCTAGAAAATCATCAAGCTTCTCTTGAAGCTCAGGATTAGCTGCCCGTAGAAACAATTCAATTTTCTAACTTGCAAGAGCTTTCTGTTTTGCGAGATCCAACTACTCAAATCGACTTTCTAATTCTCTTAATTATTCTGTAGCTAGAAGACCCTTATTGGGTTGTAAAACACACTCTTGAAAAGTCTTGCGCATAATCAAATTAGTGTCCTCAATGTAAAATTCTTCCTTGAGTATCTTCTTGAAGGCTACCCAGTTTGCATCCTGCAAGTATAATTCAGTAATCCGTGCTTTCAGTTCATGAACAGTAACACGTACAAAATACCGGCTCCATGCAGATTGAGCCACCCCAAAGAATTCCATCTTCTAAGCATAGGTATATACATATGCAGATACATTCCTGCCATTGAATAACTTCACCTCACGCTCAACTGCTTGCAAAGCATTCATCACAACACTTTCTGCTTGAGCTGAAGCTTGCATCACTTGTTGTTGTTGTTGTACCTACATAAGCATTTTTATATTTTGCACCAACTATTGCAAAACATCACTGGAGAATGTATTCGAAGATTCTCCCATCTTGTCTTTCCTTCTTCTAATGACCTTTCATGTCAGGTTCACCAATGTCGGAGGGGTTTTTGTCGAAAGGTCGAATCCACAAGGGATCTAAGGTAGAAGAAAGTAGAGATAGGAGATGGAAGAGAAGGTAGAGAATACCCAAGTGGTAAACACTACAAAGACAAATCACAATGAATTGAATCAATATGTATTGAAAGAACATGGAATCTTTGCACTACTCAAAGGCAATATCCAGGCATTAAATCTCTTGAAGCTTCTTCGTAGAACAAAACGTGCATAAAAATTACAGCTCCTTCTCTGCTGCTCGAAACCCAAATCTAATGGATCTATTGGCTCTGAAAGGGGGGTAAAACTGCCCTGCTCACGGATCTCCCTTTTACAACTATATATATCATCTCTCACTTGACTTGGGTCTCACATATATATACTAACTCTATATCAATATGAATCATTCTTTGGGAGCATGTCTTGTGTATCTCTCTCGTATTTTCTCTCTCTCTCTCAACATGGTATCAGAGCTATGGATGCATAGCAACAACAAGGAAGATAAGTTGTTTCATTGTTTATACTTGATTGAATTCTTTGCACAAGTGATGATTTACATGAACTTGTTCAAATTAGAAGTATTAGTTAATTTTGCCGTACTCTCGAATCCTGTCAAAACCGCTTGTCAATCGGAGTTCTGGATCAAAAGTTATGACAGTTCAAGATTCAAGACAACAATTCTGCTCGAATATGCGATTCTTTATTTAAAACTATAATTCTAATTACAGTTTGTTAATCTCCAATTACAGTTTGTTAATTGCTCGTCTTCGTTAATGATGTTGATTACGACAAGCAAACATCTTGCTATTTTTAGCGATGTTTTATTATCGTTCACGTTCTTTGCTCGACCGAAATAGCACTTTTCTTATATGCGTCATCTCGTCTTGCACGTTACGCCTCTCTATTTCGGGCTTTCTTTTTAGTCACTCAATACTTTTCGTTGTTCTTACGTGCATCTCCCTATTTTGATTGTCATGTGTCTCAACTACGCTTGTCTTGATCATGGTTTGCAGATTCTGCTATCTCATCTTATTTGTTTTCTCTTGACATACAGGCATGACCAATTGTGTAATTGTTAACGGATATCTGTCTAGCCAACGTTCGGTTCCCTTCTTCCAAGGACAAGGCTTTCCTAGGTGGAAAGCAAAGATGATGCTAATTCTTGAAGGTGACGAATTATTTGATATTGTTTTGGGCGACCTCTCTTGCCCAGTTCAACCTATTGATGTGATAAATAATAATTTTGTGATTACTGATGGTCCATTATTTGAACAATGGAAAATTGATCATACTGATTGGATTCATCGTGACAAAGCAGCTCATCGTTATATATTGTCTGCACTTCCTGACTCACTTATGTTGGATGTCTTTCATCTGGAAACCTCTCATGCTATTTGGGAGTATCTTATCTCAACGTTTGAGAAGAAATCGGTCACCGAAATTTTATATCTCCAAACTTGTTTGAAGAATCTTCAATATAAGGTTGGTACTTCTATGCACTCTCATATCGAGGCTTTTAAAGACATTATCAATCAGCTTGGTGCTGCTGGAACTCCTGTTGCTAAAAATCAGATTGTTACTCAACTTCTTCATACCATCAAAGATCCTTTATATGACAATATCATCACTATTTTGTCTAACAAGGATGATATCCACTTTGACAAAGCATGTATATCTTTTATTGAACATTCTTAACGTCATGAGCATCATTTGGAAAAATCTGATGCTGTTTTGGTCACTTGCAAACAAAGGGATTTTGATGCTGTTTTTGTTGCTTGCAAGCGTCCCACTTCATGTTTTCAGCAGGGTGGACGCCCTAATCAAGGTAGTAAATCTTCTCGTCTTGCTTATCCTAACAAACATTGTTCTTATTGTGATAAGAAAGGCCATGTGGCTTCTGATTGCTGGGCACGTCAATATGATGAGGAGCATGGAGTTACTACAAAGCAACCTCGCTCGTCCAAAAGTTTTCCTCCTTGTGATTATTGTGCACATACAGATTATCCATCTTGTCGTTGTTATAAACGTAGATATGATGAAGAACGTTCTCGAGCTTATATTGTTCAACAAACTACAACTGATATTGATTATACTCATTAGGAGCTCAATTTTGTCCATCATGATATCTCTCTAGAAAAGGTACTTCATGTTCATGATGGTTCTCTATTCATCGTTGATTCAGGTGCCACTGGAAACATGACATACCAATCGCAGTGGCTTCACAATTATCATTCTCTTCCTGTCAAGAAGTTTGTTTACCTTGCGGATGATACGACTTGTCAAGTCGAAGGAGTGGGTGATTTATATCTGGGGACTGTTTCATCCACTAGAATATTAAGAGGAGTTATTCATGTTCCAGATTTGCAAAGAAATCTTCTTTTTGTTGCTCGTCTAGTTGATCTTGGTTTGTTTGTTGGCTTTGATTATAATCAATGTCGTATAGAGAAAGACAGGCATACTATAGCAGTGGCTCCTCGACATGGTAATCTATTTGAGCTATCATTGAATGATACAGTTGCAAATGTTGTTACTGCCCCTGGAGATGCAGATTGCAAATTATGGCATCAACGATTTGCACACTCCGATTTTGCCAAAATTCTTGATCTTCATCGTCATGGTCTTGTGCAAGGTATGGATCTTAAATCTCATCCACGTATGGGAATATGTGAGTACTGTGCACTTGGAAAACACCATCGTTCGCCTTTCCACACTTCTACTTCATCACATTCTTGTGCTCTCTTGGATTTGGTTCATATCGATATTTGTGGTCCTTTTCCTGCCTCAAAGTCTCAATATTGATATTTTATAACTTTCATTGATGATTTCTCATGGTACACACATGTCTATCTTCTTCGACATAAGTCTGAGGCTTTATCTATATTTAAACAATACAAGATAAGTGTGGAGCTTCAAATTGGATTCTCTATAAAGACGCTTCGTAGTGACAATGGCGGTGAATATGTATCCAATCTATTTGTTGACTTCTGTAAGGATCAAGGTATTTATCATGAGTTTACAGTTCCTTATTCTCCTCAGCAAAATGGTGTTAATGAGTGCAAAAATTGCACTATTCTTAATGCTATACGTTGCATGCTTATACACTCTGGTTTGTCTCGAAAGTTTTGGACTGAAGCACTTCTAACAGCTGTTTTTATTCAAAATCATCTTCCAACTACTGCACCTGCTGGTAAAATTCCTATAACAATTTGGACAGGGAAGACACCTTCAGTCTCTCACATTCGCACATTTGGCTAGATTGCTTATATTCATGTGCCCAAGGACACTCGACATAAGTTGGATCCTCCAGGTTTGAAGGTTATTTTTCTTGGCTATTCAGATCATTCCAAAGGTTACAAATTTTATGATCCTTCTTCTCAAAAGGTTATCATTAGTCGTGATGCTATATTTGATGAGAAGACTATGGGTGGCACATGGTCGTCAGATGTTTTAGATAATACACAGTCTTTGCTTAGTGCATTTCCTTACTTGCTTTGTGATTCTACTAATTCTGATGATCATAAACCTCCTTCAGCTCCAAAGAAGATTGATGAAAATTTGGAGATCTATGTCCATCTTCCTATTGAGATAGAGCATGGATTCTATTCTATTGAATATGATGTCCTTGATGATGCTATGTTTGTCCAAGAGGATCCAATATCGTATATGGAAGCTATCAATTCATCTCAAAGGGATCAATGGCAAGAAGCTATGCAAGCTGAGTACGATTCTTTAATCTCCAAAGGTACATGGATTCTTACTGAACTCCCCCCAAATCGTGTTCCTATCAAATGTAAATGGGTTTATAAAACCAAGACCAAAGCTGATGGCTCGTTTGATAAGTTCAAAGCACGACTTGTTGCAAAAGGCTACTCACATATTGCAAGAGTAGATTATCAAGAAACATTTTCTCCCATTGTGCGCTCCACAACTATTCGTATGATTTGGCTTTTGCAACACTATTTGATCTAGAAATTCACCAAATGGATGCTAAAACGGCTTTTCTCAATGGGGATCTTGAAGAAGAAATCTATATGGAGCAACCTGAAGGTTTTATGATTGCAGGAAAGGAGCATCTTGTATGCCAGCTTCATCGTGCATTATATGGATTGAAGCAAGCCTCTCGTGCTTGGTATATTAAGATTGATCAGTTCCTCACATCTAAAGGTTTTGTTGCATGTTTTGCTGACCCAAATCTTTACATCAAAAGGGAGGAAAAATATTTTATTATTCTTGCTCTATATGGAGCAACCTAAAGGTTTTATGATTGCAGGAAAGGAGCATCTTGTATGCCAGCTTCATCGTGCATTATATGGATTAAAGCAAGCCTCTCGTGCTTGGTATATTAAGATTGATCAGTTCCTCACATCTAAAGGTTTTGTTGCATGTTTTGCTGACCCAAATCTTTACATCAAAAGGGAGGACAAATATTTTATTATTCTTGCTCTATATATTGATGATACTATTCTTGTGTCAAATAATATTGCTTTCTTGGATGCTATGAAGAAGCTTTTATTGACTGCATTTGAAATGGTGGATCTTGGTGAGATACATTCTTGTTTGGGTATTCAAGTTCAACGACACCGACAACAAGGCATTCTTCTTCTTCGCTAGACAAAGTTTATTAATGATATTGTTAAGAAGTTTGGGTTGACAAATGCGCACTCTGCCAACACTCCCATTCTTTCAAGCTCTACCAAGGGTACATCTACAACACGCAATGAAGAATCAGCCATTCATCAACCTTTTGCTAATCTTGTTGGTTGTCTTCAATTTATTGGTTTAAACACAAGACCATATATTTTATTTGCAACTAACTTTTTGGGACAGTATTTTTCTTCCCCTTCCACTATTCATTGCTGCAAAACGTATTCTTAAGTACCTCAAGGGTACTAAGGAATTTGGTCTTATTTATCGTCGTTGAGAGGATTCTTCTTTATCTTCTTCAACTTCTCTTGACCTTATTAGATATACATACGCTGATTGGGCAAGTTCACACTTATCCATGCGATTTACAAGTGGAAATTGTTTCTTTGTAAATGGATGTTTGGTTTCTTGGTCCAGCAAGAAACAACGATGTGTTGCGGTTTCTACAACTGAAGCCAAATATGTTGCTGCATCATTAGCAGCTCGTGAGCTAGTTTGGCTTCAACAACTACTTGCAGATTTGGGACATCCTTCATCATCTAGTACACCTCTTCGATGAGATAACCAAAGTGCTATTAGTCCTACCAAAGACTATATACAACATAGTAAATCAAAGCATATTGCTATTCATTATCATTATGTTTGACATGAAGTCAAGAAAGATTCCATTATGGTGGAGCATTGTCCCAGTGATCAAATGGTTGCAGACATCTTCACAAAAGCTCTTAGTGAAGCTCGCTTTAGCTCATTAAGACATGCACTTGGTATTGTTCCAAGTTCTTGTCTCACTGATTGAGGCATGTATCATTGTATTCAAGAAAACTTTATAGTAAATCATTTTTGTATCGTAGGTATGTGTAGGGGCTCGGGTTTTTCCCTTGTTCTCCCCAAGGGTTTTTTCACTCGCAGCCAGAGACCTTTGTTTGAGTGGGGATGTTACAACTATATATATCATCTCTCACTTGACTTGGGTCTCACCTATATATACTAACTCTATATCAATATGAATCATTCTTTGGGAGCATGTCTTGTGTATCTCTCTCGTACTCTCTCTCTCTCTCTCTCAAAACTCCCAAATCACTCCTTCTTCTTTCAGTTCAATCTATAGTTTTAAGCCTATTTACAACAATCGCGATGCGCGCGAGTTTGTCAATCTATCTCTCTTGTGAAAATCCCCTAATTAGTTGAAAAAGCAACTAGCTTTTTGCATGCCATCCTAATCTAGAAGCTTTTTTCTAGTTTTTTTGGATTTTTACAATAAATAATATCAAAAATAGGCTAAAATTATCCAAAAATCTAGTATTTTTGGATAATCCATGCAACCCACACTAGTACTAATGGCTTAGATCACATTGACTCTCTAGATCAATAAAGAAGTCAAATGATGATGCATTCCATACTTTTTTACACTGCGTCCTCTCTCTCTCTCTCTCTCAATTGCACATGCACAAGTCAACTGATTTATATTAGTCTACTCATGCTATGAATTGGCATGCATGTCTTGCTTTTTCTTTGATTGTATTGATTGTGCTATATATTCGTCGAGACTTATGAGAGCCAATGGAATATAATAAAAAGTTAGGGTACTCCCTTAGATCATCGATTAACCTTTGCTCTATAAGTTTATTCATGCCTAGGTTAAGTACACAATAGATGCAACATGTGCATGTATTGATCGCTTCTCTCTCTTCTCTCTCTTATGTGTGTGTGTGTGTGTATACACCACCGCACCTTTCACTTATATTTTTATCTACTCCTTATCAATGTTTCTAACCCCACTATCTTTCTCACTCAAAGTAGTATTTCCATCTTTTACATCTACCGGTGTACCCCTATGGAATTGTTGAGGGTTAAAATGACTTGATTTTTTGGCTGATTTTGTTGTCTTTGAGGATTGAATGATTGATTTTTGATGGATTTTATATGATGATTAGTTGATTTGGAAGTGTTTGAGAGTGTTTTGGATGAGGTTGATTAGGTTTTGGAAGCCCATATATGAGGGCTAATTAGTGAAGCTAGTTTTATATATTAAACTACATTATGGTAGGATAATTAGAATACTAAAAATATCCTCAAGGAAAGTAGATGCTTAGATTCCCAATGGATCTTTCTTATGGTAGGGTAGCCTCATTTATTGAGAGGCTTTCACAGAAACGTGAACATTAGATTAGGATAAACTAGGAAGGGTCGAATACTCACTATCCTAGTGTGTCATCCTAGATCCCAACCAGTGTCATTTTAGGGGGACGAAATTTGAGACGGTATCTTTTGGATAGAGGGATCAACACATATTGCTCTTCCTTGTTTCTCACATTCTTTGAACTAAGTGCATCAATTGTACACTTTATTTTTAGGGGCAATAGCAATGTCTCTATTTGTTAAATTTACACATTGAAAATTCTGTTTGTTCAATTTGCATGAACTTTAGACAACAATGAAGTGCTGAAAAAGCTTCATTGTTTACTATTGACAAGTGAATATGTGACTAATGTCTACCAACAAATGTAGATGTATAGAGGAGGATAATCTCGGATTCTGTATGGTTAGTAAGGTCAAAATCAAGCCTAGCTAATAGAGTGTGCCGGTGTTATCCCATGAGTACACGTGGTTTGTCACTAGTTGCTAGTGCAGTAGGGCAACCCAACAAGTATGCCAATTGTTGGTAGAAGAGTCGGCCATGCTCTTGGTCCTCAAAGGGTGTGCTAAGGGCTAAGGGTATGGATGCCTCTGTAACGTGTCCACTAGTATCATCCAGGACACGTCTTAGCAGTCCATCGGAAAGGATGTCTAGAAAGCTCCGCCTGGCACTCCCATGGAATATTACGGGGTTTGCAATCTAGGGCTTTCCACGTCTGCCATGTAGTGGAAGTATTCTGGCCGTTTCCACTTAGGATCGACAGGAATTAGGATTTTCCTGATTGGTTATTTCCTAACAGCAACTAGCGTCGGACCCAAGCGAACTACTTTACGTAGAAACGCTAGGTCCGAAGCGGATTCACGCTGCACTTGGTTCAAAGAGAATGGGAAATGAGAGGGATGCAAAGCTCAACCTCTGTGCCATAAGGCATAGTCCCATTCCATTCCCCTAAAACAACGTAAATCGGTTAAGACATAACTCTAGGTCAACGCTTTCATTGTTCGTGTCCTTTGACAATCATCCCGATGTTCCTCGCGATTTCAGAAAAGTTCCCAGCCAACCGGGACCACCCAACCGTAGGACGGACCCATGGCCCATCCTCCGCACTTTCCTTGGTTTGTTTTAGTTAGGTAATTATCTAACACGTTAGTTGGACATGTAACAATTAGCTTCTTTAATTAAACAGTTAAGCATTGGTTCCTTCACGTAATCTTATCACGTGACATAGAAAAACAATATCAAACAAGTTCTTTATTAACATATCATCATATTTATCTTTGAAATACAAGGAGTTCCGCCCGTAGGCTTGTCCATAATCCGCTCGAAGACTATCCAGTAATCCACAGGGATCACTATTCCAAGCTTCTGCCCATAGACTAGTATGCGGGCCTCGAGATCCAATCCTGAGTCACGTTAGCCTCTTATGCAGGACCCGGAAGGCGAGGGATTTACGGCCAGAGCCCCCCTGGCATCCAAGCGTCCTCCTGCTCCAAGTAGAGCTCAAGGGAGAGACCTCTCGCGGCGGGTTCGGTCCAGTTCCTGGCGCGGTCAACAACCCCCTTGGTTAGGGTTAGGCAGGCAGTTGGGGGTAAGTGAAGCTGCCTCTCCCTTCAGGCCTTCAACCTGAAGTATAGATATTCATTTAATTTGTAATTCATAAATCAAACAGTGCTCTAAAATCTCTAGCAAGCATAAACATTTCCATTGATCGATCTTGTTGTTGGCAAACTGCTAAAGGAAGGAATCTTTCCTTTTGAATGCATCTAGCACTTGATCCGGGGTACCTTGCAATTTGGCAAGATCCTTTATATTCTGGGTTAGGGCGTACCCTATTAACCCAACTTGGTCAACCCTAAAGTTCATTGGATACTTTAGTTTTCGGTTTTTTAAAAACCTTCCTTACTTAGAAGGATATCAAAGAATACATCCTTTTGCAAGATAACTTGCGTAAGGATCCGCCATCCTAGTTGAGGGTATTTAACCTTTCTTCTTGTGAATCAATCACAAGACCATATGACTTCGTACTTGTTGCGCAAGTCCTACATCGTAATATGCGATGAAACAATCTGTTTCAGTTTCTGTAAGCTGACGTTTGTCAGACCTAGGGTCTCCTTTTATTATTTTCTTTAAGAACCTCAGGGACAAACCCTAGTTCTTTTACGTTTACGATTTATTGACCCTACAATCAGGAAAGGTGGGTAAGTATTTAAGGTATAAACGTTTCTTGGATTTTAAATAATTCCCAATGCATATTTCACAGCATAGGTATTTCTAAGTTTATATTAATTTGGTTAACTTTTAGAAGGTAATATGGAGATCACCTCAGCACGATTTGTTATCTATGTGACAATTGATTTTTCAGTCCTAAACTTTATTGCTTTGAGATTAGGTAAATTCAATGAATCTTCCTTTTTCCTTGCGAACAAAACTCATGACAAATAAACAATCTTTTCCTTGCTAAGATATGCAGTTAGCAATGATAACTTCCTAGAGTTTAAGCAACGTAAGAAAACTTTCATGAATTTCACCTTCTATGATGATTTGTTGTAAAAAGAATAGGGGTTAATGGTGCAAGATGTAATTTTTTATACCTTCACGATTTAACCGAAATATACTACTATAGTGGGTAGATAATATTGCTCGTAATTCGTTTCAATGCATAATGCTATTTGAAGGAAAACTATGTTTTATACTTTATCCATTTTGCATGTTCAACTAAACTAAATTCCTTCATCGTAAATAACTAGGACAAAATATATCTTATTCCTAACAATTCATCTTGCATGATTGAATTAAAACCGATATAAAACCAAGAATGAAAAAACCTGGTTTTGGGGTGAGATATCCACATGGATACCGGGAGATGACCCTCCCGCAGCTACTCCTTGGACTTTCTTAGGCGGCATCGCAGTTGTAATCCTTCGAACGTGAATGTAGCTTTACACTTCTTTTTGGAATTCCACTGTTGCTTCAATACTCTTCTTCTCTCTTTTGAGGCAAGGAGTCGTTAAGGGATTGACCACGAGAAGGGGGTAATAAGACCTTTAAGGTCTTAGCTTCTTTGAGAGGGAAAAGTTTACAAAGCCTAAAAAGGCCCTATAGGGGTATATACACGGTAAAAAGGGTGTGTGTGAGTGTGGTTTCGCAAACATATGAAGGGCCTTGAAAGGGTATAAAAAAGGGGAACTTGAAGGGATTTCTAGACACACGGGGGTAAGTTCCAAAACAAGGGGAAAGGTGAAGGGTGAAAGGGGGTAAAAAGCACAAGAAGGGGGTAATAAGTTAAAGACGGGGGTTAAGGTGGATAAGACTTTTCAAGCCTTAGTTCTTTGGGGGTTTCCGAAAGGGGCTTAAGGGAGAAAAGCCTTTAGGCTTATAAAGCATGGAGGGGGGGGTTAGTGGTTTTTGAGGCCAAGGGGAGTGGGGGCTAAGGTGGCTTAAACACGGGGTGGGGTTTAGTGGCTCCACGGGAAGGGGTTAAGGGTTTAAAACCGGGGGGGTGAAAGGGTAAAAGGGAATAAAACCAAGAGGGGGGTGAAAGGGTAAATGAAGGGTATAGGAAGGGGGGCTTCTTAGGAGCTATAGAAGCTTTCTAAGAAGCTTCTGGGCAAAGTCGTGGAAGCCCCACGTGGAAGGAATGGAGGCACAAGAGATAATTTGACTGTGGCAGTGGTTGCAACGGCTTCTTCCACGGCCTTCGGCAGCGATGCAATGCCTCCTCCTCTCCCAGCAGCAACGTTCAGTCTCTCCCTCCCCACTCTCAGCCAGCAGAGCAGGGTGTCGGCTCCCTTCTCCAGACTTCTCCAACACGACCTCTCCACGGCCGTTCGAAATTCACATCCTCCTCTCCCTCTCCTTTATGGCAGTTCAGACGTAAAAATTCCCTCTCTTGTTCTATCCTGGCGGCGTCACAGCTCTTTTTTTTCCTCTTCCATTTGGTTGGGGGGGGGGTTTATAGGGAGAGGGAAGGAATTCCTCCCTCCCCTCGTGTCGCCCTGCATGGACTTGAGGACAAGCAAGCTCCAACGAGGAGCTTGCTATCCTTACTAAATCCCTCACCCCCCTCCAACATGAACCGCCACCGACAGTGTAATAAAACGATTTTTCATGAAAATAATTGATATATTACATTCTCTCCCCCTTAGAGGAATCGAGATGTCCTCATCTCGAGATAAACTGGGGATATTGATGGTTGAGTGTGCCTTCATCTACCCAGGTGGCATCTTCTTCGGGATAGTCTTTCTATTGGACGAGGCATTCTCTCAAGGTTCTGGATCTTAATTGTCTCTCCCTAACATCTAAGATTCTGTTAGGCCTTAGTTCAAGGACTCCTTGACTAGGCATTACAACTTGTTGGTCGTCAAGTACGTGGTTAGGATTAGGTACATACTTTTTCAATATGCTGATATGGAATACATTATGAACTTTTAGGTTCTCCGGGAGTTGCAGTTTATAAGCATTAGGTCCTAGGCATTTGAGGATCTTGTATGGCCCACAATACCTTGGACTTAGCTTCCTGCAATCTCCTAAGGATAGAGAACTCTTTTTAGGGCATACGTGAATGAAGACCATGTCTCCTTCTTCGAAGACCCTTTCTCGACGCTTCAAATCCGCGTATGCCTTCTGTCTATCCTTGGCTGCTTGCATGTCCTGTATTATTGACTTTATTTGATCATCCATGTCTTCCAACATCCGTCTTGAAGCTTCAACCCTTAAGGTTGGATCGGAAAAATTTAGGGGACTTCGACAGTGATGACCATACAATGCTTGGAAAGGAGTCATCTGAATGCTTTGCTAATAAGAAGCATTGTATGCAAATTCTACCAAAGGCAAGTATTGAATCCACCTCTTCAGTTCTCGAGAGCAGTATACCCTAAGCATATCCTCGATGACTTGATTTACTCGCTCTGTTTGGCCATCCGTTTGGGGATGGTAGGCGGTGCTAAAACAGAGTTGAGTCCCAATAGCTTCAAAGATAGATCTCCTGAAGTGTGATGTGAAGAGAGAATCTCGATCACTAATGATTCTTCTGGGTAAACCATGTAGCTTGAATATCTCCTTCATAAACAATCTTGCAATGTTCGAGGCTTTATAGTTTGTTTTTACTAGAATAACGTGTGCAACCTTGGTAAGCATGTCAACCACAACCATGATGGAGTTGTATCCTCCCTGGACTTGGGGTAGGCCTACAACAAAATCCATACTAATGAATTCCCATTTCATGTGGGGAATATCAAGGTGTTGCAGTTTCCCTGGCATCATGACATGTTCGGCTTTGATACGTTGGCAAGACAAACACTCAGTGACATATTTGAGAACATCACCTTTGAGTCTCTCCCAATGGTAGCTCTTCCTAACTGCATTAAGAGTCTTAGCATAGCCAAGATGTCCTGCGAAAGGGGAATCATGAGCTTCCCACATTATCTTCTGCTGAAGTGACTAGCTTGCTGGTATACATAGCCTTGTTCTGTAGTAGACAAGTCCATTATCAATGGAAAATTCCTGATACTTAGCTTGCAACTTTTGATTCTGCTCCTTGGTAGAGATCTCCTTTAGCATTGTTTGGTAAGCCAAATCATGGCATGCTTCCTCTCTAGCTAACTCAAGTATAGGGTTGTTTGGCATGGATACTTTTATAGCTAGAGACCTGGCTGTTGATGGATTCTGCAAGATTAGGGAATTTAGGAATGCCTTGCAACTAAGTGCATCGGCAACTACATTCTCTTTCCCTGGTCGGTACTTGATTTCAAAGTCATATTCTTCCAACACTTCAATCCACCGACGTTGCCTCATGTTGAGCTCGTTCTACGTGAAGATCCATTTGAGACTCTTATGGTCGGTTACTAGAGTAAACTTCTTACCCAACAGGTAGTGTCTCCAGAGCTTTAGAGCATGGATGACAGCTAGCAATTCCGGGTCATGCGTAGCATAATTCCTTTCGTGACTCTTCAATTTCCTTCAAGAGTATGTTACTGGATGACCTTCCTACATAAGTACACATCCCAAGGCAAGAATGCTAGCATTAGTTACTACCTCAAACTTATTATTGAGGTCTGGAAGTTTTAGAATCGGTGCTGATACCAAACTTTGCTTCAATCTGTCGAAGCTATTCTGTTCGGGAGTTGACCATGCAAGGAAGTCTGCTTCTTTAGTAAATCCATCAGAGGTGCTGCAATCAAAGCATAGTTTTTGATGAAGACCCTATACCATCCTGTCAATCCAAGAAAGCTATGTATCTCTTTGACGGATACTGGTGTTGGCCACTCAAGCACATCTCTGACCTTGGTTAGGTCCACTGATATTCCTTCTGATGATACTATGAATCCCAGATATTCAATCTGACGCTTGAAGAATGCACACTTCTTCATTTTAGCATACAGCTTATGCGACCTCATTGTCTCAAGGACAATCCGAAGTTGAGGTTCATGATATTCTTCCCGTTTAGAATAGACTAAAGTGTCATCGAAGAAGACAAGCACGAAATCATCAAGATATGGCCTAAAGATATCCTGCATTAATCTATTGAAGGTGGCAGGTGCATTCGTAAGCCCGAATGACATAACTAGGAACTCAAAGTGCCCATATCTTGTATTGAAGGCCGTCTTTGGGATATCTTCTTCCTTGATCCTTATCTGATAGTAACCTGACCTGAGATTAATCTTGGAGAAGATCTTTGCACCCTGAAGACAATCAAGAAGCTCATCTATTCTAGGAATATGATACTTGTTCTTGACTGCTGATTGATTCAACCCTCGGTAATCAATACATAGTCGAAGTGTCCCATCTTTCTTTTTCTGGAATAGTATTGGAGCTCCCCATGGTGAACTGCTAGGCCGGATGTAGCCCTGATCTAACATTTGCTTGAGTTATTCCTTCAGCTCAATTGCTTCTGGTATGGACATTCTATAAGGTCTCTTTGCAATTGGCGCAGCTCTAGGTACTAACCTAATCTCATGATCTACTTCTCTTTGAGGCGGAAGTTCGGTCAACTCTTCAGGGAATACGTCCGTGTATTCCCTTAGCCAAGAAGGTCCTTCATGAGACTCTTGCTTTTGATCTAACTTGTTGAGTTTGATCAAGTAAACAGGTAATTCTTTTTTGACTCCTTTTATGATCCGAGATACTTTGGCCAATTGGATTCTTGGCACTCCTGCCTCACCTTGAGTTGTGACTAATTCCCTTTTAGAGTTTCGAAAGGAAACTTGACCCTTTTCACAGTGAATGTGGGCGTCGTTGGGCTTAAGCCAATCCATTCCGAGTAGACACTCATGGATACCTAAATTCATGACTCTGAATTTTACCGAAGTCTTCTTTCCTCCCAGAAAGAATTCCACCTTAGTAGTTTTCCTGGTACAAGTAACCTCACGACCATTTGCCAATTCCACAAGCAGGATAGGCGCTTCTACTATGGCTATTCCTAATCTTTTTGCACATGCTGGTGAGATAAAGGAGCGTGTACTGCCACAATCAATCAAGGTTTTGAAATCTTTACCTTGATAGTCCGATGGTGTCTGAATCACCGAGAACTGGTGATTTGGCCCTTTCTTGTGTAAAGCGGCATGGACTGTCGCTCTTTCAAATTCTGCTTCCATTGTCGGATCTTCTTCTTCCCCTCCTTCACACATTTGCCTATTGGCAATGCAGGTCGTTCTTCCTCTTCCTCGGGTAGCGGCTCCTTGACCATGACCTGTTCCTTGGAAAGGCGCCTGGCGATGTCCTCCACCAAGCTTGGGACATTGCCTCTTGAAGTGACCGGGTTCGTTGCAGTGGAAACAACGGAGGTTTTGGCCATTACTTTGAGTAGGAATAAAGTTGTTGACGTTATTCGTCCTAGCTTTCTTTCTTTGTCCCTCATTATGACCTTGAACTCTCTTCATTTGAGGTCTGAATGCTCCTCTGTTCGGGTCATTATAAGACCAAGTTTTGTTAGCCCTTGGTCTAGCTTGCACCTCCTGAATTATAGGAGCTGCTCGAATGAGTGCATCCTAAAGATCTGATGGACGCATAGATTCATGATGGGTATTTACTGGTGGATTTAAACCCGCATAAAATTTGGACACCTGCTGTGTCATATCCATCTGTGGCGCATACTTTAAAAGTGAGACAAATTTAGAGTATTATGCATCAAGAGTGAGTCCTAGCTGTTTTAGCTCGTAGAACTCGTTCATTTTCTGCGTGCGATATGCAGGTGGTAAGTATTTTCCTTGCACGGCTTTCTTCAGCTTCTCCCAAGTAACGGATCCCTCTGCAATCCCTTGATCCCTGTACCATTGCTTCCACCAAAGTCTAGCTTCGCCAGTGAGTTTTAACTTGGCGAGCATAGCCTGATTGGCGGGTGCAGTACTGACTGCTTCGAAGTAATCCTCCATGGATTCAATCCAAATTTCAGCATCAGTTTGGACGAATCTGCCTCTCCCGACAAACTCGGGTGGCTTAATCTGCTTGAGAAGGAACTTCTTCTCCTGGATCACAACAGGACTTGATGTAGGAGGCAAATTAGGAACCTGTACTTGGGGTTGTGCCTAAATAAAGGTTTTCTTAACGTTATTATACGATAATCGACGTTAGCTTATATTACATCTTTAATTCAACTATCTCGTAAACAATGTAGCTACTTAACTTTTTATCAACTCTTATGCATAGCCAGACATTGATAAAAAGAAGTCTTTATTTGTATTTATATGGGCATAGCCCTTTCGGATACAATGTTTCATGTGATGATAAGCCAATTGTTACATTTAGTTTGGGGAGAACAATGTTGTATTGCATTTATCTACAGGAACTGTGTAATAGTAAGGTTTTGGGTCATGGATCTTCAGGAATTGGTAAGTCGTTGGAAGTTCAGGATATCCTTTCCGTTGGAATCCATACTTCTCATAACAGCCCAACACTTTAATCCTGTCGGCTGGGATTACATGAGTTACTTCCTCATATACATATGAGTTCATCTCAACCATCCGACCTCGAATATGTAAAGTCGAATTTACGTGAGCTTCCACAAAAACGAATAGCTTCACGACTTTCAGGTCTTCCAACCACTTAATCCTTTTTAGGTTGGTCTGTAGTCTGTAGATAGGCAAACTGGTGGACGGCTATATAATAGATTCCTCAAGCACCCATCCATCTTCATTACATGTACAAAGCTGATAGATTATAGATGTGCTCCAAGATGTTCATCATCCCAATTCTTTGTCTATAAAGCGAAGAATGCATTGCAGTCATAAACATGACTCGAAATACCAAAAACTTGTTCCACGCTTCGTAATTCTGCAAGACAGCATCGAAGGTAAGGAAATGTTTGAACATCAACAATTTCTTTACTTCATTTCTTTGAGATTTCATAAAAAAAATTTCGTTATTGGTCGGCTCTGATACCAACTGTAACGTGTCCACTAGTATCATCCAGGACACGTCTTAGTAGTCCATCGGAAAGGATGTCTGGAAAGCTCCGCCCGGCACTCCCATGGAATGTTAAGGGGTTTGCGATCTAGGGCTTTCCGCGTCTGCCATGTAGCGGAAGTATTCTGGCCATTCCCACTTACGATCGACCGGAATTAGGATTTTTGTGATTTGTCATTTCCTAACAGCAACTAGCGTCGGACCTAAGCAAACTACTTTACGCAGAAACGCCAGGTCCGAAGCGGATTCACACTGCACTTGGTTCAAAGAGAATGGGAAACGAGAGGGATGAAAAGCTCAACCTCTTTGCCATAAGGCATAGTCCCATTCCATTCCCCTAAAACAATGTAAATCGGTTAAGACATAACTCTAGGTCAACGATTTTGTTGTTCGTGTCCTTTGACAATCATCCCACTGTTCCTCGTGATTTGAGAAAAGTTCACGGCCAACCGGGACCACCCAACCGTAGGATGGACCCATGGCCCATCCTCCGCACTTTCCTTGGTTTGTTTTAGTAAGGTAACTATCTAACACATTAGTTGGACATGTAACAATCAGCTTCTTTAATTAAACCGTTAAGCACTGGTTCCTTCACGTAATCTTATCACGTGACATAGAAACACAATATCAAACAAGTTCTTTATTAACATATCATCATATTTATATTTGAAATACAAGGAGTTCCGCCCGTAGGCTTGTCCATAATCTGCTCGAAGGCTATCCAGTAATCCACAGGGATCACTATTCCAAGCTTCCGCCCGTAGACTAGTATGCGGCCCTCGAGATTCAATCCCGAGTCACGTTAGCCTCTTGTGCAGGACCCGGAAGGTGAGGGATTTAAGGCCAGAGCCCCCCCTGGCACCCAAGCGTCCTCCTGCTCCAAGGAGAGCTCAACGGAGAGACCTCTCGCGGCAGGTTCGGTCCACGTTCCCGGCACGATCAACAACCCCCATGGTTAGGGTCAGGTAGGCAGTCGGGGGTAACTGAAGCTGCCTCTCCCTTCAGGCCTTCAACGTGAAGTATAAATATTCATTTAATTTGTAATTCATAAATCAAACAGTGCTCTAAAATCTCTAGCAAGCACAAACATTTCCATTAATCGATCTTGTTGTTGGCAAACTGCTAAGGAAGGAATCTTTCCTTTTGAACGCATCTAGCACTCGATCCAAGGTACCTTGCAAATTGGCAAGATCCTTTATATTCTGGGTTAGGGCGTACCCTATTAACCCAACTTGGTCAACCCTAAAGTTCATTGGATACTTTAGTTTTCGGTTTTTTTTTAACCTTCCTTACTTAGAAGGATATCAATGAAATACATCCTTTTCCAAGATAACTTGCATAAGGATTTGCCATCCTAGTTGACAGTATTTAACCTTTCTTCTTGTGAATCAATCACAAGACCATATGACTTCGTACTTGTTGCGCAAATCCTGCATCGTAATATGTGATGAAACAATCCGTTTCAGTTTCTTTAAGCTGACGTTTGTCAGACCTAGGGTCCTTTTTTATTATTTTCTTTGAAGGTAATATCGAAATCACCTCGGCACGATTTGTTATCTATGTGACAATTGATTTTTCAGTCCTAAACTTTATTGCTTTGAGGTTAGGTAAATTCAATTAATCTTCATTTTTCCTTGCGAACAAAACTCATGACAAATAAACAATCTTTTCCTTGCTAAGATATGCAGTTAGCAATGATAACTTCCTAGAGTTTAAGAAATCTAAGAAACCTTTCATGAATTTCACCTTCTATGATGATTTGTTGTAAAAAGGATATGGGTTAATGGTGCAAGATGCAGTTTTTTATACCTTCACGATTTAACCGAAATATACTACTATAGTGGGTAGATAATATTGCTCGTAATTCGTTTCAATGCATAATGCTATTTGAAGGAAAACTATGTTTTATACTTTATCCATTTTGCATGTTCAACTAAACTAAATTCCTTCATCGTAAATAACTAGGACAAAATATATCTTATCCCTAACAATTCATCTTGCATGATTGAATTAAAACCGATATAAAACCAAGAAGGAAGAAACCTGGTTTTGGGGTGAGATATCCACATGGATACCGGGAGATGACCCTCCCGTAGCTACTCCTTGGACTTTCTTAGGCGGCATCACAATTGTAATCCTTCGAACATGAATGCAGCTTTACACTCCTTTTCGGAATTCCACTGTTGCTTCAATACTCTTCTTCTCTCTTTTGAGGCAAGGAGTTGTTAAGGGATTGACCACGAGAAGGGGGTAATAAGACCTTTAAGGTCTTAGCTTCTTCGGGAGGGAAAAGTTTACAAAGCCTAAAAAGGCCCTATAGGGGTATATACACGGTAAAAAGGGTGTGTGTGTGTGTGGTTTCACAAACATATGAAGGGCCTTGAAAGGGTATAAAAAAGGGGAACTTGAAGGGATTTCTGGACACACGGGGGTAAGTTCCAAAACAAGGGGAAAGGTGAAGGGTGAAAGGAGGTAAAAAGCACAAGAAGGGGGTAATAAGTTAAACACGGGGGTTAAGGTGGATAAGACTTTTCAAGCCTTAGTTCTTTGGGGGTTTCCGGAAGGGGCTTAAGGAAGAAAAGCCTTAAGGCTTATAAAGCATGGGGGGGGGGGGGGGGCTTAGTGGTTTTTGAGGCCAAGGGGAGTCGGGGCTAAGGTGGCTTAAATACGGGGTGGGGTTTAGTGGCTCCACGGGAAGGGGTTAAGGGTTTAAAACCGGGGGGGGGGGGGGGGGGGGTGAAAGGGTAAAAGGGAATAAAACTGGGAGGGGGGTGAAAAGGTAAATGAAGGGTATAGGAAGGGGGGCTTCTTAGGAGCTATAGAAGCTTTTTAAGAAGCTTCTGGGCAAAGTCGTGAAAGCCCCACGTGGAAGGAATGGAGGCACAAGAGATAATTTGACTACGGCAGTGGCGTCAACGGCTTCTTCCATGGCCTTCGGCAGCGACGCGATGCCTCCTCCTCGTTCGGTCTCTCCCTCCCCACTCTCGGCCAGTAGGGCAGGGTGTCAGCTCCCTTCTCCAGACTTCTCCAACACGACCTCTCCACGGCCGTCCGAAACTCACACCCTCCTCCCTCTGTCCTTTATGGCAGTTCAGACGTAAAAATTCCCTCTCTTGTTCTATCCTGGCGGCGTCACGTCTCTTTTTTTTCCTCTTCCATTTGGTTTGGGGAGGGGGGGTTTTATAGGGAGAGGGAAGGAATTCCTCCCTCCCCTCATGTCGCCCTGCATGGACTTGAGGACAAGCAAGCTCCAACGAGGAGCTTGCTGTCCTTACTAAATCCCTCACCCCCTCCAGCACGAACCACCGCCGATAGTGTAATAAAAAGATTTTTCATGAAAATAATTGATATATTACAGCCTCTATCTCCATGTAGTGGCATGTAGCATTGTGGTTCATCTCCATCACCATTCCCAATTGCATGTCATGCGAGAAGCTAATGGCAGCAAATGTGGCTACAACTTTGCACAGGGCCAAGGCTAGCAAGGCCAAAAATAACATGATGGTCTGCAAGGGTGCCGAAGCTACTAAAACAACATTGCATACAACTGTAACGAAGGCGAGCAAAGGGGCGACGATGGCCATGCACTTGTTGCCTTCACAAGGTTCTATGCCCGAGAGGTGTAGGTGGAGATGTTGGATTAGTAGAGGAGGATGGTGGCCCAAGATGATAGCATGGCTCCATCCGGTAATATCGACACTATCACCCTACTACAATAGATTAGTTTTTGCAATGATAGGTTGTTGATCAATGCTAAATAATGCATGTCTCATAAGGAACTCTAAACCATTTGTTATGTAGAAAAATGAATCGAAACTAGAAAATTCCTCCTATTTCCTAGTTATAACTAGCAAAACTATCACCCAAAAAAGTTACAACATAAAACTCAGAAGAATCGTACATATATTTAGTAACTCTATTACTTTTCCTAAAGTGTTAATCATTTTTATATAATAAAATGCAATCTTCTATATAGTGAATCTTTTTTGTATAGTAAAATGTAATCTTCTTGATAAATAAGTTCATTCTGTAAAAACAATTGTTTCAAGAAATTGGTTATTTTCTTATACTTTCTCTCTTCTCTATAATATCCATATTTTTAGACTAAAGTAAATTATCATTCGTGAATTTTGCAAATATAAAATCTAAGCCTTACTCGAAATATATAGGGATTGAGGGGTAGAAGAGGGTCTTAAGATTGGCAAGGCAAATAGGAAATGCCCTAGATGTAAGGTATAGTTAGACATTATTGCTCACTTGTTCATTCACTATAGGTATAACAAGGAAATCCACCAATTCATATGGGACACTATCAAAGCCTTCCACCTAAAAGCATTCACGTGGAAGGAAATCCTTCTCTACAAATCCAATGGGCTGCCTATGATATTTGGGCCTTCATAAGAGCCCACTGCCTATGGGCCATATGGTGTTTGGGCTCTGCCTATGGGCCATATGGTGTTAGTATGATGACTCAATCTTTCAAGGCAATTTCAAATCTTCCTTATTGACTCTAAAATAGGATTTTATTTTGCAAGTCTTGATCAACCACCACGGTTCCCATGATTGGAGTCGAGAAACAGGTGCAACAAAACAAGGGAAACACATACCCCACTTTGACTAGGACACGGAGGAAGAAGCAACTCGGATTAAAGTTTAGGAGTTCGATCGAGTTCTTACCACCATTCTAGATGCAGCTTGCCGCTACTAGTTTATGTGTTTATCTAATACTAATGGGCCCCACTCTAGCCCAAAGTGCTCTCCTTTTTGCTCCCTTTGAAACCCAAAATGCTATAATGTATCCCATAAAAGCTATATATGTATCAATCCACCTTTTGGACTAGTTGATTAGAAATAGGCATTCTCTAATGTAACCTAGCTCATCCTTATTGCCAACTTTTGGACCCCATAAGCATGCATATCTTAATTTTCACCTTGTTTTAACAAAACCTTAATGAATTTCTCAAAAAAAATGACATATGGGGATCGAAAATAGTGTAGGAGAGAGAACATGCATATTAAATACACATTTATGCAAGGATCAAAAGAATATTTGGGTCATTTTATGGCAAACCACCATCTGAGATTATGATTGGTTTTACTTTGTGCAATAGAAACCCTCATGAGTATAACAATTTGATTATATTGTAAGACAACATCTCACAATGTGCCATTGTGATGTATATAGTATGACTTTATTGGATAGATATGTCTTGATTAATTACATATATTTTATGAGATAGGGGTTTAGTTATACAATTAATATTTTTGAAAATAAAACAACTTAAAATTCTCTTCCCTACACATGGAAAACATTCTAATATATCATCTAATTAAAAAAAGTACTAGTGTTTCCTTAACATTTGATGTGATGTTTAGATTGTGGATCTTAGTGTTCTCTAAATGTACATTGCTAGGTTTAAAGGCTCAAGTGGGTTTAAATATTTTATACCAAGTTTAGGTTGTAGACCTTAACATTCCTTGAACTTACATTCATGGGTTCAAAAGGCACATACAATTTGAAGTCCTTATTATCAAGTTTAGAAAAGGGCCATAAGATTTGAAGTTCTTATTACTATGTTTAGAAACATATTAATGATAGCCTTCAAAAGTCACAAGTGTCCATCTATAACTATACATTAGTGGTTACACATATTAAACCTACAAAAGAAAAAGTAATGATAAACTCAAGAGGAGCTGAATCCCAAACAAAATTTGTATCTACCGATGAGTCTACTACCTGCACAATTCAAAAATAATATTTGTATAGGAGATACATAATTGCCTCTAAAAAGCAATCGTACCTCTCTCTCTCTCTCTCATACATATTGTTAGGTAAGAGCATATGACTTTAATTCCACATATACACATGTATAGCGCCCACATGCACACGAAACTATGTCCTTTAACAAAATTCAAAACTTATAAAAAAAAAAGTTAGTGGATTTGCAAATCAAAATAAAAAGGTTGACCCTACTTTTTCATCATCTAGTAACCTTTCATAGGGCCTATTCAATTTTTGTTTTATTTTTTTTAAAAGATCTCCAAAGCAAAACCACGAAAGCATCCCATGACTGATAGAGACAATTCTAATCATCTGTTAAGGTTGAATAATTGACATAAAAAAATTTCTGTTTATTGAGACAAAGATGTAGACTATTACAAATATATAGTCTATTTTACAAAGATCTATTTGGGATAATAATTAGGATTATTTTTAAAAATTCTTGTCTACTATAATATACCAGCAATGAGTCATTGGGTTACTTGTTTAAATTTAAAGATGCTAATGTGAAGAACATATGCCAAGGCATGCATTTATTAAGAGAGCTTGCATGAGTTTGGGCTGGGCTATACATGCTAGTAAGCTAGAGACACTCCTTTATGCTTGCCCATATGTATCCTAAGCCATGATTTAGTTATCCACAAGCAAGAGAAAATGATATTGCAAATATAATACCATGAAACACTACATTAGTAGGGAATTTGGAAATTTTCATGCACTTTGGGAATCCCCAATACCTTTATTATTTGACCACATGGTCAAATCTTATTGTCATACTTAAAGATGGAGTCTACCCTAAATGCTATATAAGCTACCTTCCCAAATCCAACTTTCAAATATAAATTGATATTTATCCATATCGTCAAATATTTATCACTTATTTGAAATTGAGACATGAAAATTTTCCAAATTCTCTAATATGGTGTTATGACCTTTTGGTCTTAGTTAGGACAAAATGTCTTTTATGTCTTGCACTATTCGTGTATATATGAGAGAGAGGGAGAGAGAGAGAGAGAGAGAGAGGATACTTTGTTCCTCCAAATTGCATGTCCAAACATCTTAATGAGTAGGTAATGATAAGGCAATAGTTTCAAGTATCAACCATAGCCATTTTTTTAGAGAGAGAGAGAGAGAGAGAGAGAGAGAGAGAGAGAGAGAGAGAGAGAGAGAGAGAGAGAGAGAGAGAGAGAGAAAATATGGTGATACAAATGATTATTTTTGCTAGAATAAGGATGTGTTAAGGAAGTATTTGAATAACATATTTTTCATATATTACCAATGAGAGGCTGTGTATTCACCTGATGAAGCTTAAGGTTGAATAATTAACATCAACAAATTTTTGTTCATTGAGACAAAGATGTAGAATATTACAAATATATAGCCTATTTTACAAAGATCTATTTGGGATAGTAATTAGGATTATTTTTAAGAATCCTTGTCTACTATAATATACTAGCAATGAGTCATTAGGTTACATGTTGAAATTTAAAGATTAATGTCAAGAACATATGCCAAGGCATGCATTTATTAAGAGAGCTTGCATGAGTTTGGGTTGGGCTATACATGCTAGTAAGCTAGAGCCACTCATTTATGGTTGCTCATATCTATCCTAAGCCATGCTTTAGTTATCCACAAGCAAGAGTAAATGATATTGCAAATCTAATACCATGACACACTATATTAGTAGGGAATTTGGGAATTTTCATGCACTTTGGGAATCCCCAATACCTTTATTATTTGACCACATGGTCAAATCTTATTGTCTTACTTAAAGGTGGAGTCTACCCTAAATGCTATATAAGCTACCTTTCCAAATCCCACTTTCAAATATAAATCGATATTTAGCCATGTGGTCAAATATTTATCACTTATTTGAAATTGAGACATGAAAATTTTCCAATTTCTCTAATATGGTATTATGACTTTTTGGTCCTAGTTAGGACAAAAGGTCTTCCATGTCTTGCACTATTGCTGCCTATATGAATGAGAGAGAGAGAGAGAGAGAGGAGACTTTGTTCCTCCAAATTGCATGTCCATACATCTTAATGAGTAGGTAATGATAAGGCAATAGTTTCAAGTATCAACCATAGCCATTTTTTTAGAGAGAGAGAGAGAGAGAGAGAGAGAGAGAGAGAGAGAGAGAGAGAGAGAGAGAGAGAGAGAGAGAGAGAAAATGGTGATACAAATGATTATTTTTGCTAGAATAAGGATGTGTTAAGGAAGTATTTGAATAACATATTTTTCATATATTACCAATGAGAGGCTGTGTATTCACCTAATGAAGCTTAAGGTTGAATAATTAACATCAACAAATTTTTGTTCGTTGAGACAAAGATGTAGAATATTACAAATATATAGCCTATTTTACAAAGATCTATTTGGGATAGTAATTAGGATTATTTTTAAGAATCCTTGTCTACTATAATATACTAGCAATGAGTCATTGGGTTACATGTTGAAATTTAAAGATTAATGTCAAGAACATATGCCAAGGCATGCATTTATTAAGAGAGATTGCATGAGTCTGGGTTGGGCTATACATGCTAGTAAGCTAGAGCCACTCATTTATGCTTGCTCATATCTATCCTAAGCCATGCTTTAGTTATCCACAAGCAAGAGTAAATGATATTGCAAATCTAATACCATGACACACTATATTAGTAGGGAATTTGGGAATTTTCATGCACTTTGAGAATCCCCAATACCTTTATTATTTGACCACATGGTCAAATCTTATTGTCTTACTTAAAGGTGGAGTCTACCCTAAATGCTATATAAGCTACATTTCCAAATCCCACTTTCAAATATAAATCGATATTTAGCCATGTGGTCAAATATTTATCACTTATTTGAAATTGAGACATGAAAATTTTCCAATTTCTCTAATATGGTATTATGACTTTTTGGTCCTAGTTAGGACAAAAGGTCTTCCATGTCTTGCACTATTGCTGCATATATGAATGAGAGAGAGAGAGAGAGGATACTTTGTTCCTCCAAATTGCATGTCCATACATCTTAATGAGTAGGTAATGATAAGGAAATAGTTTCAAGTATCAACCATAACCATTTTTAGAGAGAGAGAGAGAGAGAGAGAGAGAGAATATGGTGATAGAAATGATTATTTTTGCTAGAATAAGGAGGTGTTGAGGAAGGATTTGAATAACATATTTTTTATATATTACCAATGACAGGCTGTGTATTCAACTGATGAAGCTTCAGGTTGAATAATTTACATCAACAAATTTTTGTTTATTGAGACAAAGATGTAGACTATTACAAAGATATAGTCTATTTTACAAATATCTATTTGGGATAATAACTAGGATTATTTTTAAGAATCCTTGTCTACTATAATATACTAGCAATGAGTCATTGGATTACTTGTTGAAATTTAAAGATGCTAATGTCAAGAACATATGCCAAGGCATGCATTTACTAAGAGAGCTTGCATGAGTTTGGGTTGGGTTATACATGCTAGTAAGCTAGAAACACTCCTTTATAATTGCTCATATCTATCATAAGCCATGCTTTAGTTATCCACAAGCAAGAGAAAATGATATTGCAATTCTAATACCATGAAACACTATATTAGTAGGGAATTTGGGAATTTTCATGCACTTTGGGAATCCCCAATACCTTTATTATTTGACCACATGGTCAAATCTTATTGTCTTGCTTAAAGGTGGAGTCTACCCTAAATGTTATATAAGCTACCTTCCCAAATCCCACTTTCAAATATAAATTGATATTTAGCCATGTGGTCAAATATTTATCACTTATTTGAAATTGAGACATGAAAATTTTCCAAATTCTCTAATATGGTGTTATGACTTTTTGGTCTTAGTTAGGACAAAATGTCTTCCATGCCTTGCACTATTGGTGCATATATGAGAGAGAGAGAGAGAGAGAGAGAGAGAGAGAGAGAGAGAGAGAGAGAGAGAGAGAGAGAGAGAGAGAGAGAGAGAGAATATGGTGATAGAAATGATTATTGTTGCTAGAATAAGGATGTGTTGAGGAGGAATTTGAATAACATATTTTTCATATATTACCAACGAGAGGCTGTGTATTCAACTGATGAAGCTTCAGGTTGAATAATTGACATCAACAAATTTTTGTTGGTTGAGACAAAGATGTAGACTATTACAGAGATATAGTCTATTTTACAAAGATCTATTTGGGATAATAATTAGGATTATTTTTGAAATCTTTGTCTACTATAATATACTAGCAATGAGTCATTGGGTTACTTGTTGAAATTTAAAGATGCTAATGTGAAGAACATATGCCAAGCAATGCATTTATTAAGAGAGCTTGCATAAGTTTGGGTTGGGCTATACATGCTAGTAAGCTAGAGACACTCCTTTATGCTTGCTTATATCTATCCTAAGCCATGCTTTAGTTATCCACAAGCAAGAGAAAATGATATTGCAAATCTAATACCATGAAACACTATATTAGTAGGGAATTCGGGAATTTTCATGCACTTTGGGAATGCCCAATACCTTTATTATTTGACAACATGGTCAAATCTTATTGTCTTACTTAAAGGTGGAGTCTACCGTGAATGCTATGTAAGCTACCCTTCCAAATCCCACTTTCAAATATAAATCAATATTTAGCCATGTGGTCAAATATTTATCACTTATTTGAAATTGAAACATGAAAATTTTCAAAATTCTCTAATATGGTGTTATGACCTTTTGGTCTTAGTTAGGACAAAATGTCTTGCACTATTGGTTCATAGATGAGAGAGAGAGAGAGAGAGAGAGAGAGAGAGAGAGAGAGAGAGAGAGAGAGAGAGAGAGAGAGAGAGAGAGAGAGAGAGAGAGAGAGAGGATACTTTGTTCCTCCAAATTGCATGTCCATACATCTTAATGAGTAGGTAATGATAAGGCAATAGTTTCAAGTATCAACCATACCCATTTTTCTAGAGAGAGAGAGAGAGGATACTTTGTTCCTCCAAATTGCATGTCCATACATCTTAATGAGTAGGTAATGATAAGGCAATAGTTTCAAGTATCAACCATACCCATTTTTCTAGAGAGAGAGAGAGAGAGAGAGAGAGAGAGAGAGAGAGAGAGAGAGAATATGGCGATAGAAATGATTATTTTTGCTAGAATAAGGATGTCTTGAGGAAGGATTTGAATAACATATATTTCATATATTACCAACGAGAGGCTGTGTATTCAACTGATGAAGGTTCAGGTTGAATAATTTACATCAACAAATTTTTGTTTATTGAGACAAAGATGTAGACTATTATAGAGATATAATCTATATTACAAATATCTATTTGGGATAATAATGAGGATTATTTTTAAGAATCCTTGTCTACTATAAAATACCAGCAATGAGTCATTGGGTTACTTGTTGAAATTTAAAGATGCTAATGCCAAGGCATGCATTTATTAAGAGAGCTTGCATGAGTTTGGGTTGGGCTATACATGCTAGTAAGGTAGAGACACTCCTTTATGCTTGCTCACATCTATCATAAGCCATGCTTTAGTTATCCACAAGCAAGAGAAAATGATATTGCAAATCTAATACCATGAAACACTATATTAGTAGGGAATTTAGGAATTTTCATGCACTTTGGGAATCCCCAATACCTTTATTATTTGACCACATGGTCAAATCTTATTGTCTTGCTTAAAGGTGGAGTCTACCCTGAATGCTATATAAGCTACCTTTCCAAATCCCACTTTCAAATATAAATCGACATTTAGCCATGTGGTCAAATATTTATCACTTATTTGAATTTGAGACATGAAAATTTTCCAAATTCTCTGTTATGACTTTTTAGTCTTAGTTAGGACAAAAGGTCTTCCATGTCTTGCAATATTGGTGCATATATGAATGAGAGAGAGAGAGAGAGAGAGAGAGAGAGAGAGAGAGAGAGAGAGAGAGAGAGAGAGAGAGAGAGAGAGAGAGAGAGAGAGAGAGAGAGAGAGAGAGAGAGAGAGAGAGAGAGAGAGAGAGAATATGGTGATAGAAATGATTTTTTTGCTAGAATAAGGATGTGTTGAGGAAGGATTTGAATAACATATTTTTTATATATTACCAACGAGAGGCTGCGTATTCAATTGATGAAGCTTAAGGTTGAATAATTGACATCAACAAATTTTTGTTCGTTAAGACAAAGATGTAGACTATTACAGAGATATTGTCTATTTTACAAAGATCTATTTGGGATAATAATTAGGATTTTTTTAAAGAATCCTTGTCTACTATAATATACCAACAATGAGTCATTGGGTCAATTGTTTAAATTTAAAGATGCTAATGTGAAGAACATATTCCAAGGCATGCATTGATTAAGAGAGCTTGCATGAGTTTGGTTGGGCTATACAAGCTAGTAAGCTAGAGACAGTCCTTTATGCTTGCTCATATCTATCCTAGGCCCTACTTTCATTATCCACAAGCAACAGAAAATGTATTGCAAATCTAATACCATGAAACCCTATATAAGTAGGGAATTTAGAAATGTCCATGCACTTTGGGAATCCTCAACACCTTTATTATTTGACCACATGGTCAAATCTTATTGTCTTACTTAAAGGTGGACTCTATCCTAAATGCTATATAAGCTACGTTCCCAAATCCCACTTTCAAATATAAATTGATATTTAGGCATGTGGTCAAATATTTATCACTTATTTGAAATTGAGACTTGAAAATTTTCCAAATTCTCTAATATGGTGTTATGTCCTTTTGGTCTTAGTGAGGACAAAATGTCTTCCATGTTTTGTACTACTCGTGCATATATGAGAGAGAGAGAGACAGAGACAGAGAGAGGATAGTTTGTTCCTCCAAATTGCATGTCCATACATCTTAATGAGTGGGTAATGATAAGGCAATAATTTCAAGTATCAACCATAGCCATTGTTTGAGAGAGAGAGAGAGAGAGAGAGAGAGAGAGAGAGAGAGGATACTTTGTTCCTCCAAATTGCATGTCCATACATCTTAATGAGTAGGTAATGATAACGCAATAGTTTCAAGTATCAACCATAGCCATTTTTAGAGAGAGACACAGAGAGAGAGAGAGAGAGAGAGAGAGAGAGAGAGAGAGAGAGAGAGAGAGAGAGAGAGAGAGAGAGAGAGAGAGAGAGAGAGAGAGAGAGAGAGAGAGAGAGAGAGAGGATACTTTGTTCCTCCAAATTGCATGTCCATACATCTTAATGAGTAGGTAATGATAAGGCAATAGTTTCAAGTATCAACCATACCCATTTTTCTAGAGAGAGAGAGAGAGAGAGAGAGAGAGAGAGAGAGAGAGAGAGAGAGAATATGGTGATAGAAATGATTAGTTTTGCTAGAATAAGGATGTGTTGAGAAAGGATTTGAATAACATATTTTTCATATATTACCAACGAGAGGTTGTGTATTCAACTGATGAAGCTTCAGGTTGAATAATTTACATCAACAAATTTTTGTTTATTGAGACAAAGATATAGACTATTACAGAGATATAGTCTAATTACAAATATCTATTTGGGATAATAATTAGGATTATTTTTAAGAATCCTTGTCTACTATAATATACGAGCAATGAGTCATTGGGTTACTTGTTGAAATTTAAAGATGCTAATGTCAAGAACATATGCCAAGGCATGCATTTATTAAGAGAGCTTGCATGAGTTTGGGTTGGGCTATACATGCTAGTAAGGTAGAGACACTCCTTTATGCTTGCTCACATCTATCATAAGCCATGCTTTAGTTATCCACAAGCAAGAGAAAATGATATTGCAAATCTAATACCATGAAACACTATATTAGTAGGGAATTTAGGAATTTTCATGCACTTTGGGAATCCCCAATACCTTTATTATTTGACCACATGGTCAAATCTTATTGTCTTGCTTAAAGGTGGAGTCTACCCTGAATGCTATATAAGCTACCTTTCCAAATCCCACTTTCAAATATAAATCGATATTTAGCCATGTGGTCAAATATTTATCACTTATTTGAATTTGAGACATGAAAATTTTCCAAATTCTCTGTTATGACTTTTTAGTCTTAGTTAGGACAAAAGGTCTTCCATGTCTTGCAATATTGGTGCATATATGAATGAGAGAGAGAGAGAGAGAGAGAGAGAGAGAGAGAGAGAGAGAGAGAGAGAGAGAGAGAGAGAGAGAGAGAGAGAGAGAGAGAGAGAGAGAGAGAGAGAATATGGTGATAGAAATGATTTTTTTGCTAGAATAAGGATGTGTTGAGGAAGGATTTGAATAACATATTTTTTATATATTACCAACGAGAGGCTGCGTATTCAATTGATGAAGCTTAAGGTTGAATAATTGACATCAACAAATTTTTGTTCGTTAAGACAAAGATGTAGACTATTACAGAGATATTGTCTATTTTACAAAGATCTATTTGGGATAATAATTAGGATTTTTTTAAAGAATCCTTGTCTACTATAATATACCAACAATGAGTCATTGGGTCAATTGTTTAAATTTAAAGATGCTAATGTGAAGAACATATTCCAAGGCATGCATTGATTAAGAGAGCTTGCATGAGTTTGGTTGGGCTATACAAGCTAGTAAGCTAGAGACAGTCCTTTATGCTTGCTCATATCTATCCTAGGCCCTACTTTCATTATCCACAAGCAACAGAAAATGTATTGCAAATCTAATACCATGAAACCCTATATAAGTAGGGAATTTAGAAATGTCCATGCACTTTGGGAATCCTCAACACCTTTATTATTTGACCACATGGTCAAATCTTATTGTCTTACTTAAAGGTGGACTCTATCCTAAATGCTATATAAGCTACGTTCCCAAATCCCACTTTCAAATATAAATTGATATTTAGGCATGTGGTCAAATATTTATCACTTATTTGAAATTGAGACTTGAAAATTTTCCAAATTCTCTAATATGGTGTTATGTCCTTTTGGTCTTAGTGAGGACAAAATGTCTTCCATGTTTTGTACTACTCGTGCATATATGAGAGAGAGAGAGACAGAGACAGAGAGAGGATAGTTTGTTCCTCCAAATTGCATGTCCATACATCTTAATGAGTGGGTAATGATAAGGCAATAATTTCAAGTATCAACCATAGCCATTGTTTGAGAGAGAGAGAGAGAGAGAGAGAGAGAGAGAGAGGATACTTTGTTCCTCCAAATTGCATGTCCATACATCTTAATGAGTAGGTAATGATAACGCAATAGTTTCAAGTATCAACCATAGCCATTTTTAGAGAGAGACACACAGAGAGAGAGAGAGAGAGAGAGAGAGAGAGAGAGAGAGAGAGAGAGAGAGAGAGAGAGAGAGAGAGAGAGAGAGAGAGAGAGAGAGAGAGAGAGAGAGAGAATATGGTGATAAAAATGATTATTTTTGCTAGAATAAGGATGTGTTGAGGAAGGATTTGAATAACTTATTTTTCATATATTACCAACGAGAGGCTGTGCATTCAACTAATGAAGCTTTAGGTTGAATAATTTACATCAACAAATTTTAGTTCATTGAGACAAAGATGTAGGCTATTACAGAGATAAAGTCTATTTTACAAATATCTATTTGGGATAATAATTAGGATTATTTCTACGAATCTTTGTCTACTATAATATACCAGCAATGAGTCATTGGGTTACTTGTTGAAATTTAAAGATGCTAATGTTGAGAACATATACCAAGGCATGCATTTATTAAGAGAGCTTGCATGAGTTTGGGTTGGGCCATACATGCTAGTAAGCTAGACACACTCCTTTATGCTTGCTCATATCTATCATAAGCCATGCTTTAGTTATCCACAAGTAAGAGAAAATGATATTGCAAATCTAATACCATGAAACACTATATTAGTAGGGAATTTTGGAATTTTCATGCACTTTGGAATCCCCAATACCTTTATTATTTGACCACATGGTTAAATCTTATTGTCTTGCTTAAAGGTGGAGTCTACACTAAATGCTACATAAGCTACCTTCCCAAATCCCACTTTCAAATATAAATCGATATTTAGCCATGTGGTCAAATATTTATCAGTTATTTGAAATTGAGACATGAAAATTTTCCAAATTCTCTAATATGGTGTTATGACTTTTCGGTCTTAGTTAGGAAAAAACGTCTTCCATGTCTTGCACTATTGGTGCATATATGAATGAGAGAGAGAGAGAGAGAGAGAGAGAGAGAGAGAGAGAGAGAGAGAGAGAGAGAGAGAGAGAGAGAGAGAGAGAGAGAGAGAGAGAGAGAGAGAGAGAGAGAGAGAGAGAGAGAGAGAGAGAGAGAGAGAGAGAGAGTGACAGAGTGAGAGCATACTTTGTTCCTCCAAATTGCATGTCCATACATCTTAATGCGTAAGTAATGATAAGGTAATAGTTTCAAGTATCAACCATAGCCATTTTGAGAGAGAGAGAGAGAGAGAGAGAGAGAGAGAGAGAGAGAGAGAGAGAGAGAGAGTGACAGAGTGAGAGCATACTTTGTTCCTCCAAATTGCATGTCCATACATCTTAATGCGTAAGTAATGATAAGGTAATAGTTTCAAGTATCAACCATAGCCATTTTGAGAGAGAGAGAGAGAGAGAGAGAGAGAGAGAGAGAGAGAGAGAGAGAGAGAGAGAGAGAGAGAGAGAGAGAGAGAGAGAGAGAGAGAGAATATGGTGATAGAAATGATTATTTTTGCTAGAATAAGGATGTCTTAAGGAAGGATTTGAATAACATATTTTTCATATATTATCAATGAGAGGCTGTGTATTCAACTAATGATGCTTCAGGTTGAATAATTGACATCAACAAATTTTTGTTGGTTGAGACAAAGATGTAGACTATTACAAAGATATAGTCTATTTTACAAAGATCTATTTGAGATAATAATTAAGATTATTTTTAAGAATCCTTGTCTACTATAATATACTAGCAATGAGTCATTGGGTTACTTGTTGAAATTTAAAGATGCTAATGTCAAGAACATATGCCAAGGCATGCATTTATTAAGAGAGCTTGCATAAGTTTGGGTTGGGCTATACATGCTAGTAAGCTAGAAACACTCCTTTACGCTTGCTCATATCTATCCTAAGCCATAATTTAGTTCTCCACAAGCAAGAGAAAATGATATTGCAAATCTTATACCATGAAACACTATATTAGTATGGAATTTGGGAATCTCCATGCACTTTTGGAATCCTCAATACCTCTATTATTTGACCACATGGTCAAATCTTATTGTCTTACTTAAAGGTGGAGTCTACCCTAAATGCTATATAAGCTACCTTTCCAAATCCCACTTTCAAATATAAATCGATATTTAGCCACGTGATCAAATATTTATCACTTATTTGAAATTGAGACATGAAAAATTTCCAATTTCTCTAATTTGGTGTTATGACTTTTTGGTCTTAGTAAGGACGAAAGGTCTTCCATGTCTTGCACTATTGGTGCATATATGAATGAGAGAGAGAGAGAGAGAGAGGATACTTTGTTCCTCGAAATTGCATGTTCATACATCTTAAGGAGTAGCTAATGATAAGGCAATCATTTCAAGCATCAACCATAGCCATTTTGAGAGAGAGAGAGAGAGAGAGAGAGAGAGAGAGAGAGAGAGAGAGAGAGAGAGTATGGTGATAGAAATGATTTTTTTGCTAGAATAAGGATGTGTTGAGGAAGGATTTGAATAACATATTTTTCATATATTACCAAGGAGAGGCTGGGTATTCAACTGATGAAGCTTAAGGTTGAATAATTGACATCAACAAATTTTTGTTCCTTGAGACAAAGATGTAGACTATTACAGAGATATTGTCTATTTTACAAAGATCTATTTGGGATAATAATTAGGATTATTTCTAAGAATCCTTGTCCACTATAATATACCAGCACAATGAGTCTTTGGGTTACTTCTTGAAATTTAAAGATGCTAATGTCAGGAACATATACCAAGGCATGCATTTATTAAGAGAGCTTGTATGAGTTTGGGTTGGGCTATACATGCTAGTAAGCTAGAGACACTCCTTTATGCTTGCTCATATCTATCATAAGCCATGCTTTAGTTATCCACAAGCAAGAGAAAATGATATTGCAATTCTAATACCATGAAACACTATATTAGTAGGGAATTTGGGAATTTTCATGCACTTTGGGAATCCCCAATACCTTTATTATTTGACAACATGGTTAAATCTTATTGTCTTGCTTAAAGGTGGAGTCTACCCTAAATGCTACATAAGCTACCTTCCCAAATACCACTTTCAAATATAAATCGATATTTAGCCATGTGGTTAAATATTTATCACTTATTTGAAATTGAGACATGAAAATTTTCCAAATTCTCTAATATGGTGTTATGACCTTTTGGTCTTAGTTAGGACAAAATGTCTTTTATGTCTTGTACTATTCGTGTATATCTGAGAGAGAGAGAGAGAGAGAGAGAGAGAGAGAGAGAGAGAGAGAGAGAGAGAGAGAGAGAGAGAGAGAGAGAGAGAGAGAGAGGATACTTTGTTCCTCCAAATTGCATGTCCAAACATCTTAATGAGTAGGTAATGATAAGGCAATAGTTTCAAGTATCAACCATAGCCATTTTTTTAGAGAGAGAGAGAGAGAGAGAGAGAGAGAGAGAGAGAGAGAATATGGTGATACAAATGATTATTTTTGCTAGAATAAGGAGGTGTTGAGGAAGTATTTGAATAACATATTTTTCATATATTACCAACGAGAGGCTGTGTATTCAACTGATGAAGCTTCAGGTTGAATAATTGACATCAACAAATTTTTGTTGGTTGAGACAAATATGTAGACTATTACAGAGATATAGTCTATTTTACAAAGATCTATTTGGGATAATAATTAGGATTATTTTCAAGAATCCTTGTCTACTATAATATACTAGCAATGAGTCATTGGGTTACTTGTTGAAATTTAAAGATGCTAATGTGAAGAACATTTGCCAAGGCATGCATTTATTAAGAGAGCTTGCATAAGTTTGGGTTGGGCTATACATGCTAGTAAGCTAGAGACACTCCTTTATGCTTGCTTATATCTATCGTAATCCATGCTTTAGTTATCCACAAGCAAGAGAAAATGATATTGCAAATCTAATACAATGAGACACTATATTAGTAGGGAATTTGGGAATTTTCATGCACTTTGGGAATCCCCAATACCTTTATTATTTGACCACATGGTCAAATCTTATTGTCTTACTTAAAGGTGGAGTCTACTCTAAATGCTACATAAGCTACCTTCCCAAATCCCACCTTCAAATATAAATCGATATTTAGCCATGTGGTAAAATATTTATCACTTATTCGGAATTGAGACATGAAAATTTTCCAAATTCTCTAATATGGTGTTTTGACCTTTTGGTCTTAGTTAGCACAAAATGTCCTCCATGTCTTGCACTAGTGATTCATATATGAGAGAGAGAGAGAGAGAGAGAGAGAGAGAGAGAGAGAGAGAGAGAGAGAGAGAGAGAGAGAGAGAGAGAGAGAGAGAGAGAGAGAGAGAGAGAGAGAGAGAGAGAGAGAGAGAGAGAGAGAGAGAGAGAGAGAGGATACTTTGTTCCTGCAAATTGCATGTCCATACATCTTAATGAGTAGGTAATGATAAGGCAATAGTTTCAAGTATCAACCATAGCCATTTTTTTAGAGAGAGAGAGAGAGAGAGAGAATATGGCGATAGAAATGATTATTTTTGCTAGAATAAGGATGTCTTGAGGAAGGATTTGAATAACATATATTTCATATATTACCAACGAGAGGCTGTGTATTCAACTGATGAAGGTTCAGGTTGAATAATTTACATCAACAAATTTTTGTTTATTGAGACAAAGATGTAGACTATTATAGAGATATAATCTATATTACAAATATCTATTTGGGATAATAATTAGGATTATTTTTAAGAATCCTTGTCTAGTATAAAATACCAGCAATGAGTCATTGGGTTACTTGTTGAAATTTAAAGATGCTAATGTCAAGAACCTATGCCAAGGCATGCATTTATTAAGAGAGCTTGCATGAGTTTGGGTTGGGCTATACATGCTAGTAAGCTAGAGACACTCCTTTATGCTTGCTCATATCTATCATAAGCCATGCTTTAGTTATGCACAAGCAAGAGAAAATGATATTGCAAAACTAATACCATGAAACACTATATTAGTAGGGAATATGGGAATTTTCATGCACTTTTGGGAATCCCCAATACCTTTATTATTTGACCACATGGTCAAATCTTATTGTCTTGCTCAAAGGTGGAGTCTACCCTGAATGCTATATAAGCTACCTTTCCAAATCCCACTTTCAAATATAAATCGACATTTAGCCATGTGGTCAAATATTTATCACTTATTTGAAATTGAGACATGAAAATTTTCCAAATTCTCTGTTATGAATTTTTGCTCTTAGTTAGGAAAAAATGTCTTCCATGTCTTGCAATATTGGTGCATACATGAGAGAGAGAGAGAGAGAGAGAGAGAGAGAGAGAGAGAGAGAGAGAGAGAGAGAGAGAGAGAGAGAGAGAGAGAGAGAGAGAGAGAGAGAGAGAGAGAGAGAGAGAGAGAGAGAGAGAGAGAGAGAGGATACTTTGTTCCTCCAAATTGCATGTCCATACATCTTAAGGAGTAGGTAAATGTTTCAAGTATCAACCATAGCCATTTTGAGAGAGAGAGAGAGAGAGAGAGAGAGAGAGAGAGAGAGAGAGAGAGAGAGAGAGAGAGAGAGAGAGAGAGAGAGAGAGAGAGAGAGAGAGAGAGGATACTTTGTTCCTCCAAATTGCATGTCCATACATCTTAAGGAGTAGGTAATTGTTTCAAGTATCAACCATAGCCATTTTGTGAGAGAGAGAGAGAGAGAGAGAGAGAGAGAGAGAGAGAGAGAGAGAGAGAGAGAGAGAGAGAGAGAGAGAGAGAGAGAGAGAGAGAGAGAGAGAGAGAGAGAGAGAGAGAGAGAGAGAGAGAGAGAGAGAGAGAGAGAGAGAGAGAGAGAGAGAGAGAGAGAGAGAGAGAGAGAGAGAGAGAGAGAGAGAGAGAGAGAGAGAGAGAGAGAGGATACTTTGTTCCTCCAAATTGCATGTCCATACATCTTAAGCTGTAGGTAATTGTTTCAAGTATCAACCATAGCCATTTTGTGAGAGAGAGAGAGAGAGAGAGAGAGAGAGAGAGAGAGAGAGAGAGAGAGAGAGAGAGAGAGAGAGAGAGAGAGAGAGAGAGAGAGAGAGAGAGAGAGAGAGAGAGAGAGAGAGAGAGAGAGAGAGAGAGAGAGAGAGAGAGAGAGAGAGAGAGAGAGAGAGAGAGAGAGAGAGAATATGGTAACAGAAATGATTATTTTTGCTAGAATAAGGATGTGTTGAGGAAGGATTTGAATAAGATTTTTTCATATATTACCAATAAAAGGCTATGTATTCAGCTGATGAAACCAGAGAATTTGTACCTGTCACTATCACAATAGATGGATCATTACTATAATAGGTGGAGAATGAAGAGTTCAATATTGTCCTTGTTGTGATACATTTTGATAGAAGGGAAAGTTCTTAATCATCATTAATGGTTTCATGTGAGTATTTCTATTAATGAATCCCAAATTAATCTAATAGGATGAAGCTCGCATGACAACTCGTTATGGATTTGAAGCATTGGGTAGATAGGAATATTAAAGGATATAATGCAAATTGATCAAGTACGTGCAAGGAAAGTGCTACTGTTTGGTGGGAGATCTCACCAAGTTTGCTCAATTTTGGCTAAAGGTGGTCGCGTGGATATAATGAGTGCTTCATTGTGTCAAACATATGTATGGAAAATATATATATAAGATCCAATTGGACACTAGACATTGGAAATGGTCTATTAGAGATGTAGACTCTATTAGATATGCACACAATTCCACTTGAGTCTTGGTAGCTAATATTATCACTAATGAGACAAAATAGTCTTTATTCAAAGAATCTTGAATGTTATCAAGATCTCTTTAAGTATTCTAATTTTGATGAGACACTAAAAGTTTCTCAAATAAGACTTGCTTTTGGAACGATGATCAACAAAGTATACCCACTCTAGTCACAGAGACAATTGATGTGGTGCATGCACAAAAAATCACAAGAATTGAGTCATCGAAGGGGAGAGTAAGATTTTATAAAAGATCAATGATGCTATCAAAATGATCATGTGACTTATCTTTTTCTAGAATCCTTTAGAAAATAAAAAGAGAAGTCGAAGGAGAGCCCGATAGATTTGTCTAAGTTCACTTACAAGTGAGTTGGGTATACAAACATGTAAATAATAGCTTTAGGTCAATTCAAATACAAATATAGTTCTTTTACAACATTTCTTTTTTCAATTTCTTGTATGAAGCACCAAATCAGTATGGCAGAAGTGGTAACCACATCAAATGTTATGTAGAACTAGATTGCATGATATCCTGTGTCTCAAGGATGGGTGTGGGTCTTGGATTGTGTCTAGCTTGCATCCTCAAATGCCGCACTACTAATCAAGACCAACATAATTTTTGTACACATCTAGCAAACATTTAATTGTATGGATGTCCACCATGTAAGGGGCCTAAGCTAGAACCCACACTTAGATATGTAAGGACAATACACTGCTATTTAGGACCAACACACTTCTACTACACATCTAACAAACATTTGATTTTGTGGATGTCTACAATACATGTGGGGGGCCTAGAACCCTCCCTTTGATTTCATATTAATAAATAATGAAAAATTTATCATCCTACCATTCAAACCACTAACCTTAATATATTTTCCATTTATTATGTATTGGAACTCCCTCCTTCTCTAAACTACGACTTCTTTTCTTTTCCCCCTTTTCCATTCTAGAACATAGTAGTTCGTACTCTATGGGTTGAGTTGAGATGCATAGACTTTCATGCTAAAGAAAGAAACAACACTTGAGTCAAAGAAGCAACACTTAGATAGTCTAGCTTTGTGGAGTTTTACACTATTGTACCACATCATCATGGCTTGGTAATCTACAATCTCGAGGCAAGAAAGTACATCTCTTGATTGAAGGATTATCTAATAAGATGATTAGCACCTATCATCATCTCCTCTAATATGACAATCATAGTTCATCCTAAGAAGTAATAATATTTCCAATCTACTGGACTCTCATCTCATTAGTATTGTTAAACTTTTTTCACCCATAGTGTGATAAGGCATGGAATAGAGACATCATAGATTTCATTATCAATCACCATTACTACTCCTTGGTAGTCCCTCTATAGTTTTTCAATGTGTTGTAAGCTTCTTTTTAATATATTTTTATAACATAGTATGGTTGTATAGTCAATATATTATAATTATCATCTTTTCAATGTACTATGGTCCTTAGCTTACAGAGTGTGGAATGAACCACAACCTTGCTTGGCATGGTCTAGGATAAACTATTGCTATAGGTCACTACATTCTTGGCCATGGCATCAAACCATGCATCTACGATACCTTGGTATGAAGGCCTATTGTCCATGGTATAAAACCATGCATCTATATGGAATATTCCAAACACTTCACCTTGCAATATGCCCTTGATCAACTGTATCAACAACAATGTCTAGGCTGTTGTTCTCCTATATAGACAACACTAAGTTGCTCTTCCTTTGGTTGCAATAGCTTATTGCTCTCCTCTACATTGATTGTTGAGATATCGAGCTCCACTCGTGATACGCCAGGGTGACCGTTGTGTATTTATGTCACCGACATGTCAGTTGCAGACGCGGTTGGTACACCGCCCATGAATAATAGCTACATGATAGCTATCCTTATCTACTCTAGTTCGTGGCTCAGTTAGTATGCCACCTTAGTTAGTTGAGTTTGGTTTGAGACCCATATATAGGGTTCTTCTATTTCTTTGTATGTGAGTTCTTTTGGCTTACACAACTAAGAAGAGGAAAACTGTTTTCAGCCTCCACCCTTGTGTGTCTTCCCCCATTGTGCAAGCAAGAAAGCTTCAAGCGAGACTCCTTCCTTCTCTCCCACAATCTTGACATGGTATCAGAGCCTTGTTCGTGGTAAGGAGCTCAAGAAAGCAAGCCAAGCTCGCGGTGTTTTGGTAAGAGGAGCAGTGTTGCTTTCATTTTCTATTTTGGGAGCAGATCTCTGCAGGTAGCACAGCCGGAAAGTGCAGGAGTGCATTGTCTCAGGTTGAGACGCCATTCGCGGTGAAGCAAGAGGGCAGTATATGCTGCGGGACAGAGCTTTAGCTCTTGGCGACCCTGTTTTTTTGATTTGAGGCCATTTCGGGGCCTGTTTTGGAGGTGGAAGTTTTCTGCACGCACTCAGAAAAAGGCTCAGTTTTATGCTGTTCAGCCACTGTTCTACAGGTCGGTGAAAAGTTACTGTAGAAATTGCATCGTATGCTTGTGCGCAGAGACATTGGGAGTTTCAGAATCATCCTTGGTTCCTGTTTATGCAAAATCGTCACTAGGAAGTGACTGTGTGGTCAAATACCACTTTCGCCAGTTTTGCAGATTTGTCCTTGTGAGGGTGAAGCTGAGTTTTTGCAGTGACAAGATTTTTTTGGCAGTGTTCTGTAATGGCATCTGATTCTCTTTCATAGATTGTCACTGAAAAGCTTGACAAGAACAACTTCCAAGCATGGAAGTTTAGAATGACGAATTTCCTTATGGGAAAAGGATATTGGGAATTTGTTGCAGGAAATGAAGAAGAACCAGTTCTTCCTGATGTTCCCAATCAACAGCAAATGCAGGCATTTAAAGCATGGCATGAGAGAGCCAAGAAAGTTATGTATTGGCTGTCTATCAGCATTTCAGACTCTATGATTGTGCATATTCAGGATGCAAGTACGCCAAAGGAGGCATGGGATACTTTGTCAAAAATGTATAGCACAAATACGCAAGCCAGGAAAATGCAGCTCAAGCAAGAGTTGCACAATGTGCAAAGAGAAAATATGAGCATCAACGACTACCACATGAAGGTGAAGAAGATTGCAGATGCACTTGCTTCCATTGGGTCACCAGTGGAAGATGATGATTTAGTTTCTGTGACCTTGAATGGTCTAGGAAAGGATTATGCACAGTTTCGGACATCCATTTCAGTTCGTGAAAGATTTCCTGATTTTGAGGAGTTGATTGCTCTTCTAATTTCTGAGGAACAGAGAAATGGTGGTGCATCTTCTTCAGGAGGAACTTCAAAAGAAGCTGTCTTCTACTCAAATGCTGGAAGAGGTAGAGGCAGAGGTAGAGGAGGCCGATTTGGAGGCCGTGGTAGAAATCAGAATATGCAGCAAACTCAAGAAAACCAGTCCTATGGAGGAGGACGTGGTAACTCTAGAGGCAGGGGGAGCCAAAGAGGTCGTGGTGGATGGCAAAGAGGACAAAATGCAAACAGTAATGTTGAATGCTACTACTGTGGTAAAATGGGTCATATGGCTAAAGACTGCTATAAAAAGCAGAATGACATCATGAATGGAAAACTGCAACAAGGGAATTATGCATCTTCTAGTAGACAGGGTGATGACAGAAATGAGCACTTGTTTATGGTGCAGCACATGAACAATTCTGTGACAAGTGCAGAAGAAAGCAATGATGTATGGTATGTTGACTCAGGTGCATCAAACCACATGACAGGTCATGCAGAATGGATGGAGGATGTAAGGAAAATGGAAAAACCAGGATTTGTGGAGACTGGTGATGATACTGCACATCCTATTGTGTAGATTGGAAAAATTCCCTTGTCTATGCAGGATGGGAAAAAGAAATACCTGTCCGATGTATTTCATGTCCCGAATATCACCAAGAATCTAGTTTCTGTTGGTCAAATGGTTGAACAGGGCTTGCAGGTCAGATTTAATCCTCATGGATGCTTTGTTGAGGATATGAAAAATAAAGGTCACTTGATAGCAAAAGGAAAGAAGAAGGGTAGAATGTTTACATTGGATGCAGACATGTCTGAATTGAGTGCAGCAATGTTTGCACATGGGACCGGTGTAGTTACAGATATTGATATCTGGCATAAACGCATTGGTCATGTTAATGTACAGCGACTTAAATCAATGCAGGCCCAAAATATTGTTGCAGGTTTGCCGAAATTCAAGGTTGCAGAAATGCATAAGGTATGTGAAGCCTGTCAGTTTGGAAAACAGGCAAGGAAACCATTTCCTAGGCATGTTCAAGAGAGTAAGAAGCCATTGGAATTAATCCACTCTGATGTGTGGACAACTAAAGCTGCATCTCTTGGAGGCTGTCATTATTTTGTCAGTTTTATTGATGACTATAGCAGAAAAGTTTGGGTGTATTTTATGAAAAAGAAAAGTGAAGTTTTTGGGCATTTCAAAACTCTTAAAGCTATGGTTGAAAAAGAAACAGGCTTGCAGATAAAATGCCTAAGGTCAGATGGAGGGGGAGAGTACCTCTCAAATGAGTTTGCAAGGTTCTTGCAGGAGCATGGCATAAAGCAGCAATATTCATGCAGTCATACCCCACAACAAAATGGAATTGCAGAAAGAAAAAACAGGCATATTGGAGAGGTATCTCGTGCCATGCTCAATGAAAAAGACTTGCCAGATTTTTATTGGGCTGAAGCAGTTGCTACAGCAGTCTACATAATGAACAGGACTCCCACTGCAGCAATACATGGAATGACTCCAGAGGAGAGGTATACTGGTAGGAAACCAGATATTTCTCATTTGAAAATTTTTGGTTGCATTGCCTATGTACATGTGCCAAATGAGTTGAGATCCAAGTTGGATCCAAAAGCTGAGAAGTGCATCTTTATTGGTTACTCTCTGCAGCAAAAAGGGTATAGATGCTATAACCCTTCTACTCGTAAGTTTACAGTGAGCAGAGATGTTGTTTTTAATGAGATGAGTAGCTGGTATAAACCAGTAAATGTGATTGATGATGTAGATGCACAAAATGGTAATGCTGCACAGAATTCACAGCAGCAGTCACAAAATATTAGTGGACCTGGAGCGTCCTCTAGCAGTGGTTCACATTCTTTGCCATGGACAGGCAGATTGAGATCAGGAGATTCTTCTCAAAGCAATGCAGATAGTGGTATGCAGGTATCACGAAAAGGAAAAGAGAAGGTTGATCAGCCCATGTTTGATGTGAATGCAGGTCACTCTTATGTGGATGGTGAATCCAGTGGCTCAGAACAGAGCATTGATGATGAGTTGGGTATTCCTTCTATTGTTACACCTGGAGTAAGGAAGACCAGGGATGTTTTGAGAGCACCTGGGAGTGAACCTACTTTGCGCAGGTCTATGAGAGCTAGGTATCCTGTGGATAGGCTGAAATATGATGGATTTACAGCCATTCACTATGCATATATGGTTAAAGTGATACAGGAACCAGAACCCACTTCTTTTGAGCAAGCCATGGGAAAAGAAAAATGGGAGAAAGCCATGGATGAAGAAATGGATGCCTTGGAAGCAAATGCTACATGGGAGTTAGTACCTTTGCCTAAAGGTAAGAATGCAATTGGCTGTAAGTGGGTTTATAAGGTGAAGCACAATGCAAATGGTTCTGTGAACAGATACAAGGCAAGATTAGTAGTCAAGGGGTATGCACAAACATATGGCATTGACTATGAAGAAACATTCAGTCCAGTTGCAAGGATGGCAACTGTAAGAGCAATCATTGCTATGGCTGCATCAAAGGGATGGTCTTTACATCAGATGGATGTAAAGAATGCCTTCTTGCATGGTGATTTGCAAGAAGAGGTCTATATGGAGCAGCCACCAGGTTATGTGCATGCTGTTCATCCTGAGTTTGTTTGCAGGTTGAAGAAAGCCTTGTATGGCTTGAAGCAAGCACCTAGAGCATGGTCTGACAAGATAGGACAGTATCTTGTCACTATTGGCTTTCAGATTTCCAAGGCAGATTTCTCACTTTATGTGAGAAAAACAGAGAAAGGTATTATGCTACTTGTCATTTATGTTGATGATTTGATTATGACAGGTGACAGTGATGAAGATATCCTTCATGTGAAAATGCTATTGAAGCAGAAGTTTGAGATGAAGGATTTGGGAGAGCTGCGTTATTTCTTGGGCATTGAGGTGATTAGATCACCAAGTGGGATACAGCTCTTGCAGAGGCAATATGGATTGGACATGCTGTCCAAATATGGGATGACAGGCTGTAAGCCTATTTCAGTTCCTTTGGAGCAGAATGTGAAGCTGAGCACAGATGCAGGTGAGCTTCTAGAAGACCCTACTATGTACAGACGCATAGTAGGAAGTTTGATTTATATGACTATTACCAGGCCAGATTTGAGCTATGTTGTTGGATTGGTAAGTCAGTTTATGCAGGCTCCAAGGAAACCACATTTGGATGCGGCTAGACGCATACTCAGGTATGTGAAGTCCACATTGCAGTATGGACTATTTTATGAGACTGGGGTTCAGATACAGTTGCATGGATACACTGATGCTGATTGGGCTGGTAGTATTTCTGATAGACGATCTACCAGTGGATATGTGTTCTCTTTTGGGAGTGCTGCAGTCACTTGGAGCAGCAAGAAACAGCCTACAGTTGCCTTATCGAGCACAGAGGCTGAGTACAGGGGTGCAGCAATGGCTGCATGTGAGGTAGCTTGGTTGCATAAGCTACTTTATGATATGCATCAGTCTACAGATGGGCCAGTTGTCATTTATTGTGACAACATGAGCAGTATACAATTGGCAAATAACCCAGTCTATCATGCTAGAACAAAGCACATTGAGGTGCATTATCACTATGTGCGAGAGAGGGTTTTACTAGGTCTTATTGATCTAGTTTATGTCAGCACAGAGGATCAGGTAGCTGATATATTCACGAAGGCATTGGGCGCAGAGAAGCTGCGCAAGTTCAGAGACCTGCTTGGTGTGCAGGAATTGGGATTGAGCTCGAGGGGGAGTGTTGAGATATCGAGCTCCACTCGTGATACGCCAGGGTGACCGTTGTGTATTTATGTCACCGACGTGTCAGTTGCAGACGCGGTTGGTACACCGCCCATGAATAATAGCTACATGATAGCTATCCTTATCTACTCTAGTTCGTGGCTCAGTTAGTATGCCACCTTAGTTAGTTGAGTTTGGTTTGAGACCCATATATAGGGTTCTTCTATTTCTTTGTATGTGAGTTCTTTTGGCTTACACAACTAAGAAGAGGAAAACTGTTTTCAGCCTCCACCCTTGTGTGTCTTCCCCCATTGTGCAAGCAAGAAAGCTTCAAGCGAGACTCCTTCCTTCTCTCCCACAATCTTGACATTGATGGTATTCCTCTTCTTTCTCTTAGAGGCCAGTCTTGAGGAAGGAATTTTCCTAGAAATCTTTCACACTAATGCTTTGAAGTTGGCCACATCAATCTTGACAACTTTAGGGGCCAAGATATGCACTATCCCAATAGCTAGGGACTGTTTATTCTCCTATTTGATGGGGGATAGTTGTAAGCAGAAGACAGGAAAACTATTCTTAGGTTGTTGTAAGATGAACTTAATTAAGCTATTGAGGTTTTTGATCAGATACTACTATAGAGACATATAAAAATTATTGAGCTTCAAAGAGGAGGCCACACACAATGTCAAGTTCTATGAACTTGGAGCGTGGCCTTATAATACTCCAATCATGAGAAGAGGAAGTGTTCTCTATCGAGTTCTCTACTATGCTTGAGATACTATCCACCACTGGTGAGCTTAAAACACTACTACATTAATAATTTGAAATGAGTAGTAAATTACTCTTCTTATAGAGACATTAGTAGCAATGTCCATTCTGGGTTGTTGTTCTCTGATAAAAATAGCATTGACTTTCTCTTCCTTTGGTTGCAATAGCTTATTGCTCTCTTATACATTGTGCTATAAAGATTTCCACATCAATCTTAATGACTTTAGGGGCCTTGATATACACTATCCTAGTAGTTGGGGACCACTTAGTCTCCTACTTGATGGGGGCTAGTTATAAGCCGAAGTTAGGGTAACTATTCATAGGTTATAAGATGAAGCTATAATCAAGTTGTTGAGGTCCTTGCGCTTGTGTAATCTATTATATATCTGTAAAATAGAAACAACATATGTGTTCTGAGTGAAAGATGCAATAGTTATCGCAAGTAGATAGATATACTAGCCATGAAACCAATAATGGCTACATAGGAGAGACAGTCTATTATAAAGCCAAGCATGTTCATATTATAAATGGATGAAGTTAGCATTTGACAACTAGAAAACCACCAAAAACAATCCCAATCTCTTTTTGGAAAATCTGAGAGACTCTAGGATTAGTTTCAAAGACCTGAGTAGACCAAGGACTGCTTGGAATATGCCAGCAAAGAAATTAGTAGTGAATACAAGTGCTAGATAATTCTTCCAATATGCAAAATAGTCATTATTGATGAACTTGGTTGAAGTGGTCTCACATTTAAGAGTGGGATTCACTACAAGATATAGGCCTTATACCGACGTTAAAAGCAATGAAAATGTTCAAAAAGAAATTTGCCCCCGTCGTCGCAAAAAACGTCATTATTGGTGATGCCATAGAATAGTTGGTATTAGCATCATTATTAGTATCTCTATTTGCGTTGCTAATATCGATGCAAATAGCGATGCTGATAACGACACTTTGCAATGCATTTTGCAACACAAATAGCGACACGTGAAGTAAATTTGAGACATTAATAGTGACGGTAACGAGAAAAAAAATTGTGGCTGGGTAACAAGCTGTCCTGCCACATATAGCACTATGTGCTTTATTTGGGCCATACAAAATAGTTTCAGTAATGTGTGCAATGCTCGTGTAAATAAAGGCAAAGTGTACTTAAATCATAACACTGATACATGAAATAAATACATAATCACATAATGAAAGTGACCGATACAATCATGGCAAGATACTACTACTATATAGAAAATGTCTACATAGATCACATGACCAAAAAAGAAGAGTATGTGAGCTCTAGAGATCCAAGGGCAAGCTATAGATCCTCGCCATCTAAAACCTCGTCCCGTCGCAAAGGAGCATCGAACGGACTCTGCAAAAAAAGAAACAACTACACATCAGTCCACCATACAATAATGCATTTTAATTAACCTTAGTAACTACAGACAAGAAAGATGAGTGACTTACAGGGCCGTCATGTCCATACAATCGGTCGATCAATGCAATGAGACCGCACCTCTCTTCATATCGAGTCTCAAGGCCGGTGGGATCGCGGTTTGTAATGGAGTGCTACAAAGAAAATAAAATACAACTGTTAGAAACATGATTGTCAGTACAAAGGATATTGCAAAAAAATAATCAAGTAGAACAAAAGAAAAACTTACAAAGTCCTCTAGATATGTCCTGTGGCTGCCACTCCAAAGATGATGGACCACTCCGGCCTCTAGTCGTGTCCTTGCCACCTCGTGTTGCTGTCTCCAATGTCTTGGAGAATCTGTAGCCTCCTCGGTGAGTCAACACGAGTTGTCCACGTCTAGCCACTCGAGCTTTGAAGCCCCACTCTTGAGTGCCTTGCATGCGTCCGATCATCTGTGTGACATGTATGCACATATACACTCCATCATCCAGTCTATGAAAAACCTATCTGCTGTCACTGGTACCGAAAACTCCTCATGCAAGGATGCTACTATGTAGTCATTGCTCCCCTCTGGTATATTCTTCCAATGATCCAAGACGTTGTGCCAAAAAACTTGTTGGCACAACTCTCTCATATGAGCCATCACCCTCCTCCCCTCATCATTCATGATGATGGCTCTTATCCTATCATCTATAAGGTAGGCATACCCCTCTAGGGTATGCCTAAGATGGGTCCTCTCCCACCGCCTGTGACCATGCTCCTGGGCATATCCAAGAGACCCCTGTACATCTGGTGTACCTACGGGGGTAGTATCTCTCGGAGTAGCACCTGTAGAGGTGCCACCTGCAGATGGCTAAGAAAAAGCCGGAGTGACTGGAGTAGACATCCCCACAGGTGTGACAAATCCTACGAGTAATGCAACTCCAGCAGAACGACAATATCGAGACCCCTTTGGGGTATGCCTAAGATAGGTCCTCTTCCACCACCTGTGACCACGCTCCTAGGCATATCCAGGAGACCCCTGTACATCTGGTGTACCTACGGGGGTAGTATCTCTCGGAATATCAGTTGTAAAGGTGCCACCTGCAGACGGCTAAGCAAAAGCCGGAGTGACTGGAGTAGACATCCCCGCAGGTGTGACAAATCCTACAAGTAATGCAACTCCAGTAGAATGACGAGATGGAGACACTGCGTCGGTACCTCCACATCAACCACCTGAGCCAATCTCTCTTCAACTGCCACATGAGAGCGATTAGTAGCACATTTATCCCAAGCTGACTGTGGGCTTACTACATCCAGATTTTCGCAGCATCCCCCTAAACCACTTCCTCTGTCTAACCCAAGTTTGGAGCATCGACCTCGTCTACTGAAAAATGAAGCATCAGAGCGCACCAAAGTAGATCTAATAGAATGGTCTGATCGACATACGCATGAATCTCACCATTTGATTGACATACGCATGAAGATCTCCTGTAGCTCCTCGTCGCTCATCCCTTGACTCATCGTGATGATCTAAATATCCATAAAGGTCACCTGCATAGACAAAAATTGATGTTAGCATAATCAATATAAATCATACAAAGCACGGTAATATAAATATTTTAAAAATGATCTTACTTAAAATGCATATCTTATGTACCCTTATAAGCATTTCATCAACGAATTGAGTAGGTGGATGCTCCAAGTATAAAGTACCCTATGGTTCCATGTCAATCTCCTCACACAACTCTGCATACACTAGAAGATCGATAGACATGTCACCACAAGAGGATGAGTCCACCTCGTTCTCAAATAATTCTTGGACTCCTGTATTTCCATCATTGTTACCCAATGCTGGCTCCTCTACATGCTCCAAGCTTTCAAGGCCTCCATCCCTTGCAATATCCACCTCTCTATTTGCATACTATCCTCATCTATGCTTGGAACATCGCTTTGATCATATACTCTTACACTTCGGGGAGTTGAAGGTATAATGTACCATCATCAAGATTGTCGAGGATTTGGATAGAATATTACATGTTCACAATCACGTACAAGAGATATTTACCTACTGTGACATGTACCATGTCGTAATACAATTAAAAAACACATGAGTTCATGCACCTATTCACAATGGGACAGCAACACAAACCTGTCGCGCAAAACCATCCTTTTTTCTTCGGAATCTATTTCGAGAAATCCAGATGAACCTTGTCGAACTGTTGCTCCAGCTCCTTCAAGTACCACTTTGAACCACTGCATATCGAATAGGATCATGGAGAAGCTATGGTAATCCATCGTGACAATACTTTGCAAGTTTCCAAAATACTCCATCTCATCTATAATTGTGTTTGGATTTGTTGCTCGTTGTCGACTCTCTTGCTCGAACCTTGCCATGATACCACAATCTGTTGTGGAGCGCATTTTGTCAATATATTCCACGCGGAAATGCTGTCACTGCACTATATATTTTGTATTATACATTGAAACACTCAATTAGTTGTCACATATAAAATATAGATACAACGAATCCTAAACACGTCATTACCTTTGGACTACATCCCCTCGAGAATTCCCACTCCTCAATTGAGACCTCCGCCCCTTCGTGAGACGCTGCGGTCAAAGCTCCATGCAACCATCACATTGACATAAACCGCGACATCTCCTCCATGCCCTCGAGGTATTGAATCGGTCGATGGCACGTACTACGTCAAAATTCAGATCGCGCTTCCTCTCAATCCTTCCTAGCTTGCCGGTACCTCGCGAGCCATGTCTCCATAGAGGCATGGTGTAACATACAAAAGTGATTCACTTTCTCCTCCATTGCAACATCCATTCTTTTTTCTACCCCATTCCCAACCACCACATCTCCTGTCAGTCTGTCATCATCCTTCAATGACCATAGCATACTGTTGTCTGAACCCACCATTGGTAGCCATTGTGAAATATACACTAATGCCTTAGACACCAACCAACCATCAGCCATGCTAGCTTCTGGCCGAGCTTGTTGTTGCACAAAGCCTTTCAGAGTTTTCGTGAAGCGCTCCAAGAAGAACATCCATCGCATATGGACAGGTCCAACAATCTCCACTTCATCTACAAGATGCACAAGGTGGATTTGTATCGTGAGTGAACATGCTGGTAAGCATGTATTTCTCAAAGAGACAGACCATCTCCACTACTCCCTGCCTTTCAGATTCAATAGAGGACGTCTTAATCTCATTTTATGAGATCCATTGCACTAAATTCGACAACCTGTAAATCGCCCCGTGTATTTCTGGAGTAAGGCATCCTATGATCGCGATCGATAGTACAAACTGCCACAAATGAGGAAGCATTATGAACAACAAAAATACTCCAAATAGCAAAATACGCAGGCCACTTACAATCCATTCGTAGTACAAACGTGTCATATCTTATGCCAATCATGGGATTTTATCCCTAATAATTGATCATCTTTAAGAAATGTGGACCTGAGAAAACGCATCATCCCCGTCGGAGTGCAGATAGACTGAACTATTTTCTTCACAATGCGCTCTTCTTTAGTGGAAAAAACCCAAGGAGCACGAGGTAGCTACTAGCGACCATCAGCACTCGACTGCATCCAAAGCACCTCCATCTTGCCTACCTCCTTCAAATCCATTCGTGCCCCTATAGTGTCTCTCTTTCCTGTGATGTGGTCCCATAGCAAGCTGCCCACGTTCTTGAAAATATGTATGAGATCCAACAAGTGGTTGATCTGTAAGTGGGTCCAATATGGCAACTTGTAGAAAACTGAGAACTGTCGCATTCTTTTTGGATGTGACTCCTTGTGGACCATTTTCAGCTCGTACCAGCTTTGGGCATTCATACTTGTTGGAGGTCGTCCAAGAAAACATTCCCTGAGTTCATGACCCTCTGGAAAGAAAGCGGCGTGTCCTTGATATACCATCTTCTTCATGGTTCGTGACCTTCGGGAGTCTAACTGTGGCCCACACAATGGACATGCATGATAACCTAAGGAACCAGACCTGTCCCAACACCTCTATCCAATGAATACAAACTTGAACGAGCTATGATAGATAGTACTAATGAGAACAGAAGCCTACTTACTTGAGCACTCTCTGAATCCCGAAAAGTCATGCATGGTCCACATGAGAATGGATTGAATATTATTGGACTGTCGACCATCGCGCTTGCTCATATCTTGCACAATGATCCCCTCCTCCCACAAAATCTTAAGCTCATCGAGTAATGGAGGAATATACACATCCATATTTGTGACTTTGTAGTGACCGGGAATGAGCAAGCTAAGGATGAGATGTCCTTTCTTTGTAGAAATCCATGGAGGGATATTGTAGTTGATAAGGACTATAGGCCACACATTGTAAGAAGTTGAGCGCAGACTGAATGGGTTCACACCATCCATAGCAAGACCAAGCCGAAGATTCCTTAGCCCTTGGGCAAAGCCTAGGAAGGTAGAGTCAATGTGGCTCCATGTGCGTGAATCCTCTAATATTCATTGAACTCCATCTGTGGACCTATTCTGCGCATGCCACGTTGTCAAGCTCGTCATGCCAGACGTACGAAACATGTGGTTTATGCGAGGGATAAGCGAAAAGTGTCTAAGAACTTTTTGAGGGATGGTTTGTCCTTGCAAGTCTTGTCAATAATACCTGTGAGCACCACACTTTGGACATGTCTCCATAGTCTTGTATTCTCCTCGAAATAGTATGCAATCGTTGATACATGCATGGATGCTATTGTAGTCCATGCCAAGCTTTCGTAAAACATGTCGCGCATCGTCACAAGACTCATGCATGGTATTTGCAAGTGGTAATATATTATACTTCGATAACTTGAAAAAAAATCATAAAATACCTTGAAAAAGCACAAATGTTTTTAATGATAGTGCCGAAAAGAAATCAATGAAGCGTACGTACAAGGTACCTCAACAACTTGGTCACACTCGCATCACTCCACCCGTATTTTACTTGCACACTTAGGAGTGCAAGCAGTGTCTTCAGGCAAGATACTCAGCACCCATCATATAATGGTATGGATGCTTCCTCTCTAAGAGGATCAGAAGTCTCAACATCCATGGGTATCAATGCATCGATCATTGCCTCCATCTTAGGCTCCAAGATTGTAGGTAAGTCTAGAAGGCTGTCTGTCTCCTCTAGTATTGACAGTACAGGTTGGGTAGTACCTTCCAAGTGGTGGATTGGCTCAGGCACTCCATCCATCGCACGCCCACGAACTCTTCTAACTAGCCGCAAAGAGTGCACTCCTCCTTGGAACGAGACGTCACCTCCCTAGATAGAAAATTTGCCAACCACACCCAATGTTTTTATATATGGTATTCAATTAGCTTGCGAATACAATGCATGATTGATATACACTTTTCTTACCATTTTCTAAAAATCTGAGATCACCTAATCAATGATCTCAAATTGTAACTCGCCGAAGCATCATACGTATTCTATAGACCTTCAACGTTTTCGTCTAATTGCCAGCTTACATCTCCCTCCCTCTCTCTCTCCCTCTCTTCCTCCCTCTCCCTCTCTTTCCCTATTATATTTAATGCTTTCTCCCTCTCTCTCTCGTTCCTTCTTTCCTTTTCTCTCTTCCTCTCCCTCTCCCATTTCCTCTCTTTCTCTCTCAATACACATGATTTTTAACAAAAATAAGTAAAATAAAAGGAGCAAAAACAAAAATAAAGCAAGAGGGAACAATGCACTCACCGCAAAGGCCCGAGGATGGATTCGGCGACTCCTCTTTCTCTTTTTCTATCCCTCTCCCTCTCAAATGCAAGATGGAGTTTGCTCTCCCTTCTGCTCTCTCTTTCGTTCGTTCATGCAAAATAACGCACTCAGGTTTTGGCCCGCATTTTTTCATCTGAGTACCATCGCTATTTGCGTCGTCGATGCAAATTGCGACGCTACTAATTTGCATTGGAAAGCACCGTCGCTATGCCTTTGTATCCTTGTAGTGATTGGTGCATAGATCGGATGTTGTACGCGTGCGTAGTGAATACCGGAAGGTCCCCAAGAACAAAGAACTCTACAAACCTTCATAATTTCAAGTACAAAGCAAAAGCAAATTTACCTGACATGAGACAAAAGAGACAAATTGGGTGCAATCTCCCCCCATGCCTTACGCGAGCACTTCACAAGGCATGTATTTAGATATTTATTTATCTTCAATATAAAAATAACCCACTTTACAAATAGCATGCTTTTGTGTTTACATTCGCCCAAATATAAAGTAAAGCGTTTGGGCGTCCAAAAGTGGATGGGTTGTACCCAAATACAAATATCAAATAATGAAATATTTAACCAAGCACCTATATGCATACAAGATAATAAATATTTTGTCAAGTGCTTTAGTAAATAAGTGCGCTTAAATAAATATTGATACCACACCTTTAGTGATAAGGTGCACACTTATCAAAAATAGAAATTCTTCTAGGCATTTGGATTCACGCTATCACTCGCTGCTACCCAATGCCACTATCGCCTGCTCTACACATCAACTGAAGCATTCACAATTGTTAGAAAATAATTAAATAAAATCCAAAAAAAGTGAATACCTAGTAGTCTTCAGCTATAAATAGTTAAATAGGTTGGAGCTCTGTCCCTAACCTTAATTTAATTCGAGTGTGCACTCTAAACTCCTAAATGTCCATTAATTTAATATGTATTTTATGGAGTCACCTACATACACATTAAATTAATCTGATGCGTGAAAAGGATATGCGTCCCGTCAGCTTCTTGAACAAGAAATCCACTTTGTGTACGAGCCCAACAAATAAATAATTTTATGAAATTCACCGGGTCATGGAATCCACCATGAAATATGCCTCTTGATATCATGCCCCCTATAGCACTTGACAAAATATTTATTATCTTGTATGCACATAGGTGCTCAGTTAAATTTTTCATTATTTGATATTTGTATTTGGGCATAGCCCGACCTTTCGACACGCAAATGCTTTACTTTATATTTAGGCAAACACAAATGCAAAAGAAAAAGCATGCTATTTGTAAAGTGGGCTATTTTTTAGCTTGAAGATAAATAAATCTACAAATACATGCCTTGTGAAGCGCTCATGTAAGGCATGGGGGGAGATTGCACCCAGATTTTATATTTTGTCTCATGTCGAGCAAGTTTGCTTTTGCTTTGTACTTGAAATTATCAAGGTTTGTAGAGTTCTTTGTTCTTGGGGACCTTATGGCATTCACTATGCATGCGTCTACCATCTGATCTGTGCATGAAGCATTGGCTGGCAAATTAGTTAATGCGTCACTAGGTAGAGTACCCAACAGTATTGACACAATAGCAACATGTTTGATTTCAATGTCTCTTGAAACCCCAAATATTGAATATATAAGGGGTGGTTCAAAACTTGTGTCTAGTATACCATGAGGATAGCTGAGAATATTTCTTATCTATTAAAATCATCAATACAAATTCCAGTAATTTCTTATGAACATATGCATAATAAAAACACTCTACTTTTCACTTATTTGTAAAACTTGTAAGGAAACCAATTATAAATGAGTCCCCCAATGGATAGCTACTAAATAATGATATGCAACAAAATTGGGGGTGTATACATCATCATATTACTACCAACCTAATTTCACACCATGTTATTACATTACTAGAATCAATGCAAGACAAACCAAGCGAGACATAATCATAACTTTTCATTGAGTATAGAGACACTCCAATTTGAATCCCCCCTTAATATTACTGGAAAATTGGGGGTGCCTACATCATCATATTACTACCAACCTAATTTCACACCATGTTATTCCATTACTAGAATCAATGCAAGAAAAACCATGGTCATAACCTTTTCATTGAGTATAGAGACACTCATGGATTGAAGGTGGTCACAAAGATAAAAGCTATGAAGTACTCACAGAAGCCAAAGAGGGGAGGTAGCCCTGCAAGCTTAGAGTAGCCTATGTCTTATTGATAGAAACAAAAAGGTCAATACATGAATACATATACACTAGTCTTTAAAAAGAACTTAAAACATATGTGGAGCAGTTCAAACTAGTCTCCAACACTAGGAGACCTCTGTGAGAAGTATACACAGAAGAGACCAAAGAGGGGAGGCAGTCCTGCAAGCTTAGAGTACCCTATATTCTATTGATAGAAACAAAAAGGTCAGTACATGCATACATATACACTAGTCCTTAAAAAGAACTTAAAACATATGTTTAGTAGCTCAAAATAGTCTTGCACAGTGGGAGATCTATCCAAATCCATAATCTACACACTCACAATTAAAAGATCCAATCTCTTATGTAGCCATGCAATCATCTACACTCTAGACCCCAAGCCATGCCATCACACCATTATATGTAAATCAGCAGATCAAGATCCTCTATCCCTACCACAAAAAGATCCAAAATCTATGGTAGCCATGGTATAATCTACAACTTGAGCTCCAAGACTGATGAGGCCTTGATAAGAAATATTATCCTAATAGCTAAGAACTACTTAGTATCCTAATTGATGGGGCCCAATTATCGGCTAAATTTAGGGTAACTATTCATAGGTTGTAAGATGAAGCCAATCAAGCTATTGAGGTCCCTAACAATTGCGGACAACTTAGTCAACTAATTGATTGATGGGGGACTAGCTGTTAATTGAACTGTGCCTTTGGCTACTATGTATGCAGTAGCAAAGGGCAGTGTAGCCATCTTCACTCAATATATAACAACATTAATTCATTATAGAAGACCTCAATTTCTATTCCTTTAGAAATTTTGCTTTCAGCACTAGACCTCACCTCTTTCTTGATTTTTCTACTCCCCTCTATGCATATGCATGCATGTACAATGTATATAGCATCTTTGCACTATATATAGTACCAGAAGTTCTATATGTGGTACTATTCCCAACATAGGGTATGATAAAAACTAACCTTTTATATACACAAAAAGTATCCAAAAGAAGATAGTAGCCAGAATGATATTTCATTTATTACATATCTCCAAAAAATCCTTGAGGTCCAGCAACCTTGGCTTTCCATTCAATACCCTGCATGCAATGGTGTAAAACCTTTAGGAGCATTTGTCTTTGAAGCACATTTGAGTGCTACTATCTAGAGAAGTTCGCAGCATAATGCTATCTCTTCTTTTGGATTCAAGTAATAAAGATCCTCAATCCATGTGCCTTGTGTAAAGGGTGCTACTGCTACTATCTTTTGCTTTCTTTACAAGCTAACTTGCATCAAAATCGCACATGCATGCAAGCAAGGAAAACCCTCAACATGTCTCCAACCCTTCTCATAGGGAAATCTCCTACAATTGATGTTGCTCTGTTTGATGTTCTACACATGCCATGGAGATGCAAAATACCATTTCAGTCTTGATACTGAGAACTCTTTTCCTCATACTAAGTTTCTTTTGTCCAATTTTTATGACCAATTGAGCTAAAGCATGGAGGTGGACCTAATCATGATAATTGGGATAGAAATACTTCAATGTGCATGCATTAGACAATGAAGCAATAGAATGCAACACCAATGTCATGATGGTCCTCCCCCATTACTTTTTCTTCCATGCATGCAAGCAAGGACAATCTCTAACATGTCTCCAACCCTTCTCACAAGGAAATTTACTAACACCATCATATAATGGATTTGAGTTTGTGAAACTGAGAACTCTTCATGCTATCTTGTTGTTATGATCAATTGAGTTGTGACTTGATCATGAAAACTAGGATAGAAACGCTTCAATATGCATGCATCATAGCATGAAGTTGCAAAATGCAACATTGGTGTCTTGATTGTCATCCCCCCTTCTTTTTTCCTGCATGCATCCATGTAGCAATACCACTATTAATCACTAGTAGCAACAAAACAACAAAAAGATGGTGAGTAGCTTATACATTAATGACAAATGCCCATGACATGATAGTCATGGTGCATTATGCGAGTACTAAATGCATGAGCTAATCACCTAAAGGGCTACCACATTTAATTTCATTGGCCTAACTATCATCATCACCATTTAACGTTATCTCCCCCAAGACCTTGCAGTGATCGGCAGAATCAAGATGAACCATTGACATGAGATGGTATTGATCATGTTCAAGCACAAAATCTACAACCTACATAGAAACCTTCTACCATTGAAGCAAGCTTATGTTATTTTCCCAGTTTCTATTGGGAACAAGAAGACTAACTAACCTGGCATTGAAGCTTACATCAAGTGTAATGTTGGAGGACATAAAATCCCTATAAATGACAATTGGGTTGCAGGCCGCATGCAAGAAGTAGTCCACACTTTGCTTGCAGCCTGGCGTGTTCTAGAAAATTAATATTTTGGTCCAACCTCTTCACCACTAGAGTATCTAGCAGGAAATGGCGAGTTATTAGATGACATTTTGAGACATGTCTCACGTGACATTTTTTGTGTTATACTTTTGAGCGCATGGTATCATCATATATAGGGATTAAAACAAATGGCAAAAAAAAGAGATATCTTTTGTATCTTTTCATACTAGAAATTTACTTACCATGGCATTTAAAGTACTACATGAGGAAAGTGATTGCCTTTTACCATTAGAAAAAATGCTTGTTCAATGTCACCAATGTGTTTCACTTCCCTGATGCTTTTGTGGTTGCTAATTGTGAGATTTCTATTTGCCATTCGCTACATGAGAATGGAATATTAGAAGTTTCATGTGTTGCAAAGGTAAAGAAAATTTGGAAAGTATTATGTAGGGAATATGATAGATCAACGTGTTTTAGCATGATAAAACATAAAGAAAAGTTAATATCTCCAAGTCGAATAAAAAGAATACATAGAAGACTTTTTGTGAAGAGAAAATGTATGTTCTACAATTTTTGTTCTTAGAAGATGGTTGCCTTGATGAGAATATAGCTACATGTTACCAAAAAGTATTTTATAATGGAGAAATTTACAAAGTTGGAGATTATGTAGTAGTTAAATTGGGCAATATGTGTGAAGATGTCCCAAGCATAGGTTAATGGAAGGCTCAAATAACTAATTTCTTCTCTATACAGTTGAGAGGGGCAAACTTCAATTTTGCAAGTGGATAATATTCCACACAATATATAATAAGAAAAGATGATATAGAGGAGTTATTAGTCGATGTTAATACTAGGATGAGTGTGTTACAACTAGAAAGGCTTAGGTTTGATTGGAATTGCATATGACTCATAAGCTCATTGCTACACAAGTTTATTCTTATTTTTAAAGATAATAAAATTATAGCTTATGAGAAAATGCACTAGATAACTAGAGTTAGTGCAACTTGGTTGTGTACCTCCTTGGTTGGAGAAAGATGATATCATCATAGGAAAAAATAAAAATGCCAATAATACAAATAATAAGTATTTTCATACTATAGTTAGAGAAGTAAATGTAGAAACAAAGGAGTGTAGGCTAGCTATGTTAAAATGTGATTGTATATGCCCAAATATTTGGAGGATCGATGCTGAAGAAAAAACATAAAGACAGTGGGAGACTTGTATAGCATTGCTCTTAGGGTTTGAAGTTATAAGCAGAAGGAAAGTAATCTTGTCAAATGGTGAATTGTGTTCTCTTCCTATGATGCGGATTTTCTTAAACTAGAATTATTGTCATGTTCTTTTGATTAAGTCTTTGATGCATATAGCACATCTTTTGGATTGAGTCACTTCTATGCATATGCATTGCTTTGTTCTTAAATGAGTGGAGTTTTTGAAAACATTTTAGGTTACATGTCAATCTTATCAAGTCATATGCATGTGTGGGCAACATCTTTGAGATGCCATATTCTAGTAAGAAAAAAAAAAGATTGCCAACTAGCTCCACATAGTGCTATAGGATCAATGAATAATAGAAAATCACAAACATTGATTCCTAGAGGAGGCAATGTGGCTGTGTTAGAGACTCCTTCATATGATAAAATATTTCAATCTCCCAAGTTGAGTGATCATGACAAGATCAAAAAGTATAAAAAATCTTTTTTTTTTGGAGTTTTGTAGACACAACTAAAATGTGTTTTATTGTGCAAACCATAGAATAACTAAAATTTGGCTAGATGGCCATAGTGTATGTCATGATTTGTAGCACAATAAGAAAGAGCAACAAAATATCATGGATATAATTGATGCAAATCATCACACTATTTTACCTCTTGAGTTTCTTCTATATTGTAAGTCATTTATCTTACTTCTATATTGTGGTTTCATAAGAATTGAATTTTATATTTAATACACATTTTTTTTATACATTTAGGAAAATTCTATTACAATACCTGAAATTCATATGCAAGAGGAGAGCTTACCAGAGCAAGTAGAGACTAATATTCATGAAAAAAATATATTGGATGATGAACTTATCCAAGAAAATGTGGGTGATATTTTTTAATAATTATTTTAATTTTTATATTTATATTTAAATATATAAAATTTAATAATTTTGTAAAAAAATTATATGAAGTAAATAATTCTTATAATGAAGTAGTTATATCCCATGAGATAGTGGAAGAAAACAATATGATCGTAATGGTGTGTACTTCCTTTTATATCTTTGAATATTGAGCTTGTAAAATATGAACATGTCATACAATGACTTATATGAAATGATGAAAATATATAGGATGCAGAAGAGGATGTGTCTCGGCTACAATTTGAGATCAAGTTATTTATTATAATGAGGTACAACCATTTTAAAATACATAATCCCTATATTTAATTTTTAAAGGAATCATAGATGATATTGACAACTTTCTTATATATTGCAAGATTCTTTGATGTCATAAAGAACATCATTTATGGAGCTATTAATTAATGACTCTAAAAAAGGTTTGATATTGTTACAATTTGTATATATAAAAGTAAAATTTACTTATATTTATAAAATAGTTTTTTTTAAAAACGTGATGCATAATGATTATGAGGATGATATTATTAAGGATTTGCAAAATGAGAATGTAGAGATTGTTGCTGCAAGAAAAAGTAATTGTACATGCAAGGTAGTTTTACATTTCTACATGAAGTGTATTTATATTAAACATTGATGATATTTTGAAGATGATTGAAAAAATGCAATCCAACACTGAAAGTAGAAAGATAAGTCATGAGAACAAAACTAAAAAAAGATAAATGTGCATGCTTTTGTGAAAAAGTATTTTTCTTTTGATTGAGATTAGAATTTATATCAATACATGTGTTGATCATAATGTAAGGTCTTAGTTCTATCTAAGATTCTAGAAGATCTCATTGTCTATCACAACACAAAAGAGCTCAATCATCTCAGCTTATGATTACTTCGATATGTTATAAATATTTACTATTGTATTCACTTTATAAGTAAGAATTATAACTACTAATTGAATGGATAGCATTTTAAGATTGTTTCCTATTTATACATAATGGTTATGTAGTATAATTTTATCCTTATATCAAAACATTTATAAATTATAGATTATAAGTGATAATATTGGATTGTATTTCTTACCCTTTGTGTTTCTTCAACTTATGTGGGTGGAAACATATGATAATCAAGATCAAGAGACCATACTTATGAAGTTTTTTTACATTTAAAGTATTTATGATTTATATTTATAATTAAAATTATCTTTTAACATCATAAAGATAGATGCCACCTTTGAAGGAGATTATAGAGAGAAAAATCCTTTTGTAATTAAAAAGCTTATTGTAGACTAGCTTCTTTATACCAAAAAATTTGTTGTTACAAGAAGTGCAAACAATGCACTAGTTTTGATGATGTACTCCTATTGGAGTGAAACATTTATATTAGAATCTCTTATGAAAACTTTAATTTATGATGTGTAAACTTGTTTGCATCATTTTTCTTTATTGATTCTTTAATATTCATGCCTTATACAATTGATTGTATTGCTACATTTAAACTAGGCTCATTTGCATATGGTGATTAATCGTTTCCATGAACTTGAAAAGAGGAGTTTACTAGATAGATAGAGTTATATCTAGTTAAAATCAATGAAAAAAGGGTTGTTTTGTTAGTTTGTGTATGTAGTAAAATCTATTTAGATTTTTTTACTAAATAGTAAAATTATGTTATTAAATTATTATATAGTTATTTAAAGAAGTGGTAAATTGTACGGAATTGCTAACTAGAAATCTTTGCAATTTTGCTACTCAATCAAATAGCTATATTATAAATTTTCTAGATCAATTTTGCTATCTAGTAAATATTTTACTATGTACATATCTAGCAAGACATCCATTTTTTACTAGTTGAGACTTTTGCTAGATATGCTTTAATCTATCTAATATACTTCTCTTTTTTTTACTATATAGCAAATGCTTTAGAGTTCCTTGTGTTTGAGAAAAGGTGGATGGATGGGAACTTTTGGAGGATGCCTGGGGTGAGGGGCATGGGAAAGGCCCTATCCAAGGTATATAGCCTGGCATGCAACTCCCACAGCAGTGATTGTCCCTCTTGGTAGCTCATGCACATGTGGAGCACGTAGCAGAGGTTCTTGACTAGCTTGTGGAAGAGACGGGTGGCGGCTGTTGCTCCCTTGCCAACTATGATGATTGGAAGTGGTTGATCATCACCATCATTAGGCCATTGGGAAGTAGCACCGAGAGGCTTGCATTGAGGTGCCTTGTGTGAGCTATGCCATTCAAATAGGGTTATCCACCTAGCGCCATATCTAGGGTTTGAAATGAAGATGGACTCCAATATACAAAGATAAAGCTTCAATGTTGGCCAAAGATGAATCCCTTAGCTAGGTTGAAGCATAGGATCACTCTAGCCATAAAATTATTGTCTCATAAGAAATCGTGATGCGGTTACTTATATGTAGCAGATAGTGCAATTTTCACTAGGTTCTTGTAGGCCATGTGGAGAGAAAGAGCTACCTATATGGTCATGTCCATACTCCATATGACATGTAGAGCCAAGATGAAGAAGAAAATAATGCTACAAGAGCTCTAAAGAAGAGAAAGATGAGAAAATCCACTATGAGATCTTAGAAGGAAGCTTACAAAGGGAAAGAAGGAACATTTCTTCAAAAAATAGAAGTGTTTCTAGTTGTCTCTATCTCTAATAAGCTTCTCTTTTGTCCAATAGCCTTCAAAGTGATTCAAAATTTTATGACAAGGAACACCACCATTTTCCTATAGATCTTGGCCGAAATCTTGAAGATAGCCAGAGTTTTCTATGCTAGAACATATCTAGCCACAATCACAGAAAATAAGAAGACAATGACCAAATCTTCAACTACTGCAACTGATCTTCTATGCTTGGAACCAAACAAAGCTTGAAAATGACATCTTGGTTTCTCTCATATTAATATAATGTTGCACAATTCTAATACAAGAAATTAATAGTATTTCAAGATTCATAAGAAGATGTATATCCATAGCATGCCATGATTATTGTATTCTAGCAGACAATGACACAAGGAAGCCATATCTGCAAATGAATATGATGCTTACAATGGTGAATGACATGATATCCACCTCATTTTGGTGGACATGGATAATCACTTCCATTTATGTTGGAGACCTTCAAGAGGATGATCTTGAAATTGATTAATGGTAAAAAGATCCACACCATGTCATATCTCCACTTTTATACCTAAGTACTAGTCCACATGATTTAAGACTAAAACTAAGGTGAATGCTACATGACATTCTACCCTCGATGAGTCTCAATTCAAGGGAGTGCAAGTCCAACAAAGACTAATGAGGAGCAATACAAAAGATGTGCCAGGGGAATTTATGTACTAGCAAGATGGTTCCAAAATGAAGGAACATTTGGGCTAAACGAGAGATAGTGCATATGACCAATGTCCCCATCATGCCAACTCAAATCCAAGCATTTGCTTTGTAATTTAAAAACTAATATTGATGAAATAATAAATATTAGATAAATAACGTTAACAATATAGATTATGACAACTTAATATTACGTGATCCTTGTGGATACCTACAAGTCAAGTAGACAGACGAGAAATATGCATACTAAGGAGGAAATCATAATAGAAATGCCCCTCCTATGATGGTATCTAGTCCATGCTTGGAAGTTCTTAATAGATTTGATTTAAAAATTTTCATTGTAAATCAATATAATTAGCTTCCACACTCTTAAAAGAAAACCTTTATGTACAAAAGAGAAAAAGTCAAGGAAAGTAAGATAATTTGAGATAATGGGTAAGTGTATATCCTAGCTACATGTGAAAACGAACTAGTTAAAAAGAGATTGACTCCTCTTAGACAAGTAAGGATCAAACGATCAATAATCTTTTTTACTAGAGAATTGTCTAGTAAGATACCTTGATGAAATTGATACAAAAAGAAAGTTTAGTTATATATAAATCCTTGATCTTTCTAAAAATGAAGCTTTGATACTCAAAATAGATGCATTGTCTTGTTGCCTAGATTAGAAATGAGATAGACCGATGATAAGCACTTATGCACAACTATATTTAATCATATTACTTGTCGCATTGAAAGGAATATTTACAATATTTGTAGATTTTAAGAAATAATTTGTGCACAACAAGTTAATTCTTGGATGTGCACAGTAGACCTTCCTCAAGGTTAGTTGTGCTAGCCTTTCACCAAAGGAGTTGGAGCTCTAGATTGCTAGCCCTAGCATTGGATGAGAGAGGTCTCTCCATAGGGACTTGTCATATGCCAGGAGATGTTCAAGAGCCAAAGGTATTATGACTTAAATTCCCAGGGTGTGACATGTTTTCTTTTTCCAATAGAATCGTTTTCCCCTGTATTCATATATGTGCTTAATTTATGTGAAGGAACAATATTTAATAGACTAATCAAAGAAGCTAGTTTTATATATGGAACTAAATTGTGGCAGAATAATTAGAATACTAATAATTCTCATTGAGAAAAGTGGATGCTTGGATCCCTAATAGATATTTCATATAGAAACATGGTCTCAGTTAGCCAAGAGGCTTCCATTAGAACTTGAACAATAGATTAGGACAAGCTAGGAAGGGACAAATGCTGATTGTCCTAGTATGTCATCCTAGATCACAATGAATACCATTTTAGGGGGCAGAGTTGAGACTATACCTTATTGAGAGAGGGGTTAGTGCATATCGCTCTGCCTCACTTTCTTTGAGCCTAGTGTAGCAATACTTCACTTTAGTTGTAGCTTTGATAGGAATGCACTCACCACAAAAATTGATACTAGAAAATGCTAACAGTAGAATGTAATATGAATGCAGGTCCCATTTCAGGTCAATCCTTGTGGCATTGAGGTCAAGCTTTTTCTATGCGATAGGGTCAAGCAATTCGAGGTCACGAAAATTTGGGTATTCCAAGGGAGTTTTGGATCAACTACCTTGATTACCTCTTGATGGGCTACCAAAAGTAGGTGCCATCAAGATTCATTAGATAAGCATATTACATAGATATTATATAGTAGCTATTTTAGAAATAAAATAATAAAAATCACCATCGGCATGCAAAATAGCCATGTTCTGGTTATTTACTAAGCAGGGCATTTCAACAAATTAATAAGAAAGTTAGTTTGATTATTGCAAGTAGAAAAATTTGCACGATCAAATAGTAGGATCTTTTTAGCTCTTGGTTTAGATGCTCAAAAAATGAGATGTTTAGTGAAAAAGTGGCTATTCTCTCTATTCATTACACTACGATTCCATTAGTCTCCTTATGAATCCTTTCTCATAATCCATGCGCATATTTCATTGATTTTGTATAGAAGTCATCAAACAAAACTTATTTTTCATCTTTCTAATTTAGAAGATGAGAAGAATAGAGAAAAGGAGAATTCTTTACAAAGCCCCAAAATGAGTTGTGAATTCTCCTAATGATACCTCTTAGGGAATGTATAAGCCTTTATTACTCATGGTTCAAGAAGTTAGAGGCTATTTGGCAAGTTCTCATGTCCATAAGTATAAAAAGTCATGGTAGCTAGTGGAACTCATTAGAAAGAAGATATTATCTAGACGTTTACGTCCTTCATGCAAACTCGAAGTGGAATAGCCTTGTTCATATTTTCATATCTTGTTCTGTGCTTAGAGCCTTATGGAGTCACTTCCTACTCTTTCGTGAATAATAGGGTGGATTGTGGAATGGTATCATAGACTTGAAAAACGAAGGCCTGGGGTGGGGGGGTAATGAAACACAGAAAATTCTGTTTATTTTATTAGGTGCTCGATTAGATGAGAAATGATTTGTGCTGTTGGACAAACAAAACAAAGGTTTGAACTCATGCATAACAAACAAAACAAAGGTTTGAACTCATGCATAACAATACTCAAACCACTGGGTACAACCCGAGTGGGAGTATGTCCTGCTGTTAAATTTGCATATTGAAAATTCTATATGCATGAATTTTCGAAGGCGGTGGAAAGGCTTCGTTGTTTTCTATTGACAAGTGGAGGGTTGACATCAAATCTAGATGAATAGACGAAGCTGATCTCGCGTTCTGTATGGCTAGCAAGGCCGAACTCAAGGCTTGCTAGAAGAGCGTGCCGGCGCTCCTGGATTCCGCAGGTACGGGTGGTTCGTCCTCTGCTGCTGGTGCAGCGGGGCGACCCAACTGGTATGCCACCCGCTGGCGGAAGAGCCGGCCGTCCTCTCGGTGCTCCGGGTGCGTGCTGAGGGCCTGGGCTATGGACGCCTCTATCTCCGCGTAGTGGCCTGCGGAATTGCGGTACATCTCCATCACCATTCCGAGCTGCATGTCATGCGAGAAGCTACCGGCAAACGTGGCTAGAACGCTGCAAAGGGCCGCGGCCAGGCCGAAGATAGCGTGATGGCCTGGAAGGCTGCCGACGCTGCTAACGGCATTGCATGCGACAGCGAGGAAGGCGAGCGCAGGGCCGGCGACGGCGAGGCACTTGTTGACCTTTACCAGGTTCTGCGCCCAGGAGGTGTAGGTGGAGATGTCGGAGCGGCGCAGGAGGGCGCCGGCCTGGGTCAGGTCACGGATGACGGCGGGGCTCCATCCGTTAATATTGACGTTGTCGTTCTGGTGCAATAGATCAGTTTCCGCAGTGGCAGCTGGACGTTGAGCAGTGGTCTGTATTGCAGGTCTGAGAAGAGGTGGACGGACCTGGGCCGGGAACTTTTCCAGGCCGCCTGGGGTGAGGGGCATGGGGAAGGCCCGATCCAGGGCGTAAAGCCTGGCCTGCGACTCCCGCAGGAGCGACCGCCCCTCCTGCCGGAGGTTAGGGGATACGTGGAGCGCATAGCGGAGGTCTCCGGCGAGCTTGCGGAAGAGGCGTGTAGCGGCGCGCTGCTCCTCCGCCAGCTGCGACGGCTGGAAGTGATTGATCACCGCCATCATGAGGCCGCTGCCAGCATTGAGAAGTAGCGCCGGGAGGCTGACGCTGAGCTGGCTCGTGTGAGCCGCGCCATTCAGGGCAGCCAGAACGGCGGCCGTGAGGGAGGCGGCGGTAAGCGTCGTCTGGAAGAGCTTATTCCAGCCGTCCCTCTGCTGCGCCAGGATGGCGTGCATCTCCGCCCGCTCCTCTGCCACACTCACCAGCAGGCGCAGCTCCGCCTCCAGCATCTCCAGCCGATATTGATGATCATCATCATCGCCGTCTTCTACGTCTATTCGCCTCCCCTTGAACCTCCCTCCATTCTCTGTGGGCCACATCATCCGCACATAATCACTGGGCGTAGCTGGTCCATGTCGATCCGAGGTGACGGCCGCGCATCGGTATGGCTCCTCCAGCTTGTCCTGCAGGCTGAAATGGCTACCGCGGATCGTATTTTCATGGCTGTGATCAGCTGCATCAACAGAAGCGTTCACTCTGATCCTGGTTGTTGTACGCCGAAGGTCATTACCACTGGAGTATGGCAGTGTATTGGTGGCCCGGCCTGCAGCGCTGCGACTTACTACCAAGGTGCAGGGCATAGCCGCCACGGACGTTGACGTAAGGAAGAAGCAGATGAGTCGATTATTACCAGGCAGCACGGGCACAAAGCACCTGCAGCTAGATAGATCGTGCAGGTACAATGCCTTGAGCTAATGATGGATGTAGTATGAGCCGGAATTTTAGCTAGTGGTCACGGAGCCACAGCAACCGCTATGATTAGGTCGGGGAAGAAGAGATGGATTCTGGGATCTGCACCACCCCTTCCCTGCACGCACTTTTGTACCACCATTTCGTCGACCTGGTAATCGCTAGCAGAATTTGACTGTTCCAAACTTGCCACATGATATAGGCTTATGCGCATTGAATATCCTTCCAGGCTATAGACTTCTGCCGCTGGACCGAACGCCCCAGGTCAACCATTGCCTGAGCCAATTCCCAGTCATCTTCTTGCGATATGGCACTTTTGATATAGTCATAAAAGGACCAATGAAAACCCTCATTTTAGCCTTGATAAAATACTCTAAAGGGCGGTTTTTCGTGAATATTGGGACTCATTGATTCAAACATTGCCCTATTGAGCTGCGTAATAAAAGGTAATTTGTCCATGTAAAAACCAAATTTTGAATATGTTTGCTATAGAAATTAATTCTTTAAGCACACTTCTCACCTCTCAATCAATGAAAGCAACAACCCCTTATACGTACATCCGTCTTCATATTAAGGAAACCCTAAACTAACAACCGTTGGAGACCTTCCCCGACTCTCAAACTCACCATCTTCCTCTACCTCAGTGTCCCAAGGTCCATCCAAATGTGGCAAACTATCTTGATGTGCATGTGACTGAAAATAAGTTAGAATTTAATTTTCTCGCTCAACATGGTGCAAGTGCATCAAATTCTTATAGCATAGTAGGCCTCACACCATCCTAGTTCTTATTGAAGGTGCAATTGTGCATTAACCCATAGTGTGGACATAAATTGAAGAAAGGGTCCTCCACCTTATGACTAAAATGTAGACTATTTTGGGTTGACTAGAAGAGCAATAGATAGATAGAGAGAGGGGACAAGAAGAGCTAAATCCTAAGAATACATGCTAATAAGTGCAATCTCTTGAGCCCAAGATGCAACCTTTACAAATGCCAAGCCCATTTGGAAACCTTTTTTCTTTGTAGAAAACAAGTCTTATCATTATGATATTAATCTTCAAGTTCCATGCTATTTAAGAAATGTAAATAGCGCCAAAATTATCAACTTGTGTCAAAATTCTTAAATTGGTCTTCTTGGGAGTAATTGAATATTTTATTAGGTGACATAAGGCTTTAGGACATAGAATGAAATCTTCTAAACATTGGTGGGTCTTATTTGTGATTGGCTTGATGGGAGAGGTGTTACATTGAGATTTTGCTAATCCTTTTTTAGGCTTGCAATGAGGCTATAAACTACATTAGGAACTTTTTCATGTCCAAACTTAGCCAATCAATGCTTAAATGCTTGTATAATAAGCCTGCCATCTACTACCTTCTTGGTGTATAAGCAATGATAAATTTAAGATTTATGGAATGCCCGAGATTGCATAAATGCATGAAATTTGTGATACCATTCTAGTGGTGCATGTTTTAGCCCATACAAACTCTTGTTGAGTTTACATACCATGTGCTCTTTTCTTTTTGCAACAAAACCCTCAGACTGCTACATATAGATTTCCTCATGTAGATCACCCAGCCACATATTAGGGAATTTGGGAATTTTCATTGAGTTTGGGAATTCTCAATATGATTAATATTTGGCCACATTATCAAATAGTATCCCCTTACATGAATGTGAAATTTTTTCTAGATATTATGCATGTAATCCTCTCAAGTTCCAGTCTCAGATATGGGGTAAAGATTTAGCCACATGGTCAAATATTTACTCCGTATTTGAAAGTGGAATTTGAGAGATCCCCAAATTCTCTAATATGATATTACCATATGTAAGAAAGTTGTTTTTACATCCATCTGTTTGAGTTCCATATCTCTAGATACAACCAAGCCCATAATGGCTTGCAAAGTAGTCATTTTGACTACAGGAGAAAAAATTTAATCAAAATCAATTCCACGCTCTTGCTTGTATCCTTTAGCAACCAATCATGCTTTATACCTTGGCAAAGAACCAGAAGTGACTTTCATTTTGTAACCCATTTGCATGGTAGCAATTTCTACCTTTTAGGCAAATGCACCAAATCTTAAGTGCCATTTTTCATGAGAGATTCCATCTTTGATAGCATAGTGTTATGCCATATCTTGCTGTCTTTTTTGTCCATTACTTCCTTGAAACATGATGGCTCACCAAAATTTGTCAACATGACATAATCACCCACAAAATTGACACAAAAAACAAACCTATCTAGTTGTCTTTGCATTTTGGTTGACCTACAGTCCCAATGATTAAGATTTAGTGGCTATTTGGCATGCAAATTTGCATTAATAACTTGTTCTGTAGGTTCAGCATGATGTACAGCCGATTCTGGTTATTCCAAAGGCATCTGTTCTTGTTGAAATTGTGGTACATCATGGGAAATATCTTATTGATCATTTTTAGCATCATTCTCCACATTTCCACGACCATTTATAGCAAGTATTTGATGATGTCTAGTGGGCATTCTTTGTTGTCCTATCAGTATATTTTCTCAAAATACAGCCCTTCTGACTTCCTCTATCTTTTTAGGCTATTTGTGCATGTAATCTTTCTAGAAGATAACATCATTGCTACGTACAATTTTCTTTTTTCCAGATCCCATAACCTATACTTCATTTCTTTCTCATCACCATATCTTAGGAAAATACATTCACAGGACTTAAGCTTAAAATTCATAACAATTATAAGGTTTGACACTTGTGATGAGGTTAAAAAGATCTTATAATCGTTGGGTGTTGATTACAACAATATCCATACCTGCAGTAATGACTACATTCTCTTTAGAAATGAATATGTAGAGTTGATTACATATCCAACATGTCGTGTAAAACAATATCGCATTGGCTTACAAGGTGAGACAATGTGTATCAAAGTGATTCATCCTTTTCCTCTTTTGCCATGGATTCAATACATACTCAAGTCAAAGAATTTGGTGATCCTGTAACTTTGCACTCAAAAAATTGGTCCTCAAATGGTATATTGTGTTTCCTTACAAATTACAAAGCCTGGAAGCATATTGAGAGGAACAATGGCCTTACTTTGAGAAGGAGCCACAACATCTTAGACTGGGTTTTGTGACGGATGGGGTAAATCCTTTTGGCCAATGGGTGACCACATGCAGTGTTTAACATGTGGTCTTGGTCAATGATATTATCCTTCCATGGCACACAACCAAGAAGGGACATCCCATTATTAATCAGTTAATTCTTGGTTGGGGTCAATATAAGCATGGAGAAATGGAGTTCTAAAGAGGCTGCACACTCAAGGTATACAATTGGTGGGGTAACTTGCTTTGTTATACATGCTTGTGTGATTGTCATACCTTTTCTCATGGTCCATCTTTGCTTATGTTTTTAAGTACAAGTCATATTCTACATTGTGCTCTTATGGGCTACATTTTTGGGTTGAGCATAAAGACCAAAAATGACATACCTTTGATTGCAATGTAATGGCAAAGTTTGAAAAGGAGAGGCATCATAGGGATGAAGATGCAAACATTGTGGTAGCTAAAATGGAGTACTTTGGGAAGATCTAAGAGATTTTGGGATCGATCACTATACTTTCAACATGTTTATCTTGGATATTAAGTGGTAGAAAGTGGTGATAGAGGGTTCAAGTGCAACTATTCAAAGAGTTCCTTTAGGATTTGTAGAGTAGACTCCATGAAATTCTAAACATATTTTTGTGATTCCTAATCATTGGAACTAGGTATGTCATTCTCATTGCTATCCATTTTTCTTGTGAGACTCACTCTATGCAGCTTTATCATGCAAACTATTTTGTATGTAGGTTATTTTTAATCCTAATACATCAAAAGAGTGATGGCACTACATGGTGAAAGTTGCTCCATGCTCTCATAGATTATATGAAGAGTGCAACCTAGTGGAAGCTAGCAATGAATCTCCTTGGATGGTTGTATTAGACTCTAATGTGGATAAAGAGGTATAAGATCCCAATGAAATTGAGTAAGAGTCTACTCACAACCTCTAAGTGTTGATTATGATGAGGATGAGCAAGTGAAGCTTCCTTCTATGGATGAGAATGGGCCCCTCAATGAAAATGAAATGGAGCTTTCTCTAGGAGGGACAACTGCATATAGATTTGATCATTTTTAATGATTTACATCAAGATGAAGTAGATAATTATCTTTAGAGGTAGCCCTTAACCATTGTACATGATAGAATTCCAAGCTAGCTATGTACTTGGTGCGCAGATCGGACGCAGAATGCTCACGTAGTGAATCCCGGAAGGTCCCCAAGAACAATGAACTCTACCTTTTTGCACAAAAAACCATGTAAAAGCATGAACGACAAGAAGCAAGAGACCAATTGGGTTCAATCTCCCCCATGCCTTGTGTGAGCGCTTCACAAAGCATGTATTTTATGTATATTTCCATCTTCATGCTCAATAATAGCCCAATTTACAAAAATATGACAAGCTTTTAGCTTTTGAGTTTGCTTTCTACAAAAATAGGAAATAAAGCTAATGGACGGTGCCCATAGAGTCTGGCACGCCCAATCTCAATGTCCAAATAGAAATAACATATCCGTGCGCATAGGCGCATACAAAATAATAATCAATAATCAATGTCTCGATAGACATAACAAAATATAGGCGTGGTGCCTATCAAAATATAGTCCAAAGGTCGAATACTCGCTAGACTCCAATGCTTTCCTCCGCCACTGCTGCTATCTCTACACATCAACTGAAGCATTCACAATCGTTAGTAAAATAATACAATTAAACCGACAAAAGTGAATACCTAGCAGTCTTCAGCTACATAAATAAATCAACTGGTTAGAAATAAATCCTAACCTTAATTTATTACGAGTGCGCACTCTAAACTCATAAACGTTTATTAATTTAATATGCATTTTGCGGAATCACCCGCTATGGAATCACCCGCTATGGAATCACCCACGTACACACTAAATTAATGAAACGCTCGAAAAGGACAAGCGTCCCCATCAACTTCTCGCACAAAGAATCCTCTTTGTGTATGAGCCCTGGTCATCTAAGTTTACGGAATCCACCGTAAAACCTCACAGAATCCACCGTGGAATATGCCTCCTGGCATCATACCCCCGGGGTGGGATAGCAATTGACCTCAATTGCTATTAGCTCAATGTGGAGCTAACAGAGTGGGGAAAGCATTTAAGTCTCTAGCGTGCATCCATTGTGCTTCCTCTACAGGATGGTTCTTAAATTTTACTAGATATCTAGAATACCTTCGGCCAGTTCTAGTGGTCATGTAGTCAGTGTCTATGATGGCTTCTGGTTCAAGTATTTCAGTCTCTTCCTCTAATAAAGGTGGGTTTTCATAAATAGGGTGGATAGGTAATTGGCCTCTAAATGGTCTCAATAAACTAATGTGAAATGTATTATGAATTTTCCAATGAGATGGCAATTCTAACTTGAATGCATTATCATTAATCTTATGAATGATTCTAAATGGTCCATAGAATCTAGGAGCTAATTTGACAACTGGATATCTATCTACACTTTGCAGTCTACGCTTTTCTATTCTAAGCCAAACATAATCATCAACTTTGAAATTCATAGCTTGTCTTTTCTTGTTGGCTTGTTTGGTATATGATTGTTGGGCTTTAGCAATCATATCCTTAACCTCATCAAAAATAGTATTATGCATAGTAGCAATATCATCAGCACTCTGAATTCTATTAGACAAAGATGCAACAGGTGTAGATAATCTATATCCATAAATGACTTCAAAAGGTGCTTTCTTTGTAGATGTGTGTGGTGTATTGTTATATGCAAACTGTAATAAATGCAAATGAGTATCCCATGTCTGAGGTTTAGAGATAGTATATGCACGTAAAATATCTAAAATGGTGCTATTTGTGGCTTCTGTTTGTCCATTTGTTTCTGGATGAAATGCAGATGAGAAATCAATCTTTGTGCCTAGATTTGCAAACAATGTAATCCAAAAATTGTTACAAAATCTAGAATCACGATCTGAAATAATCACTTTTGACAATCCATGGTTAGTAAAAACAGTTTTCAAAAATAACTGTGCTGCTTGTGATGCTGTTAAAGTTTTCTTACATGGAATAAAATATGCTTGCTTACTAAATCTATCTACAATTGTCCAAATCATGTCATGGTTAGATTTAGTATTTGGTAAACCAGTAATGAAATCCATAGAAATATGTTCCCAAGGTTTAGATGGAATAGACAAAGGCATTAATAATCCATACTGTTTACCATGATGTCTCTTTATTCTTTGACAAATCAAACATTCAGAAACGAAATTAGATACATCTGCATCCATATGCGGCCAATAAAAATCTTCAGTTAACATGCGTAATGTAGATATCATACCTCTATGACCTTGATATGGGGGACAATGAATTTCATTCAAAACAAAAGATCGGAATGGAATAGTAACACACAGTCTCTTGTCAAAAAACATAAATCCATCATTATATGACAATGAATCAACAGGAGTGAAATTATTTTGAACTAATTTTTGCCAATCAGAATGAAAAGTAATATCCTGGTGATATGTATCTTTCATAGCAATCAAAGAATCAAAAGATATGATAGAAATATTATGAATTGCAGGTCTTCTACTCAATGCATCAGCAACTACATTTTCTTTTCCAGGTTGGTATTGAATGATAGGATGAAAACTTTGAATAAAGGAAGCCCATTTGATATGACGGTCAGAAATTTGGGGTTGGCTAAGTAGATGTCTAATGCTTTGCTGGTCGATCTTTATCATGAATTCTGAACCCATTAAATAGTGTTTCCACTGTTTTAATGCTTGTACAACTGCTAATAGTTCTTTGTCATAAGTGGAATATTTCAGCTCAGAAGGTTTCAGCTTAGAACTAGAATATGCTATTGGATGATTGTCTTGCATTAATACGGCTCCTATTCCTGATCCGCTAGCATCGGTCACAACTAGAAAGAATGGCCTATTAAAGTCAGGCAATTGTAGAATAGGGGCATTGGTTAATGCACGTTTCAGTAAGTCAAAGGAGTTCTGCTGAGTTTCAGTCCATTGATAAACAATTCCTTTCGTAAGAAGTTTGGTTAATGATAAAGCAAGTAATGAAAAATTACGTACAAACTTCCTATAGAAACTAGCAAGACCAAGGAATGAGCGTAATTCATGCACGTTTTTAGGAACAGGCCAATGCAATATTGCATCAATTTTCTTAGGATCAACTTTAATTCCTTCTTTTGATACAATATGACCTAAATATTCTATTTCTGTCTTAAAGAATTCACTCTTTTCAGGATTTGCAAACAATTGATTTTCTTTCAGTAATTGAAAAACTAATGATAAATGCTCATAATGCTCTTTTTCACTTTGACTAAACACCAAAATATCATCAAAGAAAACAATCACACAATATTGATATTTCAAAAAGATACGGTTCATCATTCTACTGAAAGTAGCAGGTGCATGAGTCAATCCGAATGGCATGACTAAGAATTCGTAATGGCCAAACTGTGTTCTGAATGCAGTCTTAAATATGTCAGATTTATCTAGCCTCACCTGATGATAGACTTAAGGTCAATTTTACTAAATATAGAAGATCCCTGCAGTTTGTCCATAAGGTCATCAACTCTAGGTATAGGATACCTATTCTTTACAGTGATCTTATTTAATGCTCGGTAGTCAATACACATACGATAGGTATTATTCTTTTTCTTAACTAAGAGTACAGGTGCACCGAATGGAGAACTGCTAGGTCGAATTAAGCCTCTATTTAGTAATTCTTCAACTTGACTCTGGATTTCTTTTTGCTCTACTTGATTGTGCCTATATAGTGCTTTGCAAGGTGGTTGTGTGCCAGGGATTAGATCAATCTTATGGTCTTCTGGTCGTGAAGGTGGTAAACCTGGTGGTAGGTCTTCTACAAAACAGTCCTTAAAATATGCAAGAAATTCCTTATGCCTAGGGTGCATATGATTTTCTTTTGCGTGCAATTCATTCACCCAAATGAGATATGATTTAGTACTCTTTCGTAGTGCACGTTTTGCTTGAGTATGCGAAAGCAGTGGAAAAATATTAGATGCATGCATACCATATAATGTAATAGATTTTCCTTGAAAATTAATATTCATTGTGTGCGTGGAATAATCTATATTTGGATTATGCTGGTGTCTCCAAGGCATTCCTAAAATAATGTCGCTTGACTGTAATGGGACAACTAAGAAATTTCTTCTTTCAATATATGAACCAATTTGAATCTCTAAATCTTGTACTTCTTGTGTGCCATTGTACCTAGTGCCTAAAAATGCAGCTTTTATGCGATAATGCGTAGGTACAGTCTGTAATTTCAATTCCTTAACCAATTTTGCTGAAATAAAGTCATGAGTACTACCGTCATCATGCAAGATAGTTCTTTCCTTTCCATGCACCATACATTTCATAGTCAATAATGAATGTGGAGTAGGCATACCTGGTAAAGTGTCGGAAGTAGTAGTAGGATCATCCTCATCTTCAGTGAAATCTGGCATATCCTCATGCTCGTCTTCGTCCATGGCTCCAAGATAGTTGATATGTGCTAGTGGCTTCTTTGAATGACAATTTGCTGCGAGATGCCCCGGCTGGTGACACTTATAGCATACTATTGGCTTGGCTTTGGTTACATTATTTGCAATGGCTGGAAGTTTGGGTACATTTGGATTTGCTTGTGGAATAGGCTTAGGATTTGTATTGACATTGGATGGTAATGCAGGTGGTTTAGCCCAATTCTTGCGGAAAGATGGAGATGAGAAACGACCTGGATTAAACATTCTAAAATTGGAATTGAATTGTTTAGATCCATAATTACCATTGGCTTGGAATTGCTGTGGTCGTCTGTCTCTTCCGCGTAACTTATCTTCAGTGTCGTGAGCTAGTGAGATGGCGTCTTCAAGGGTAGCAGGCTTGAACATGTTCACTTCAGCGTAGTAATGTCCAAGGAGTCCAGACATATATTTCCGCTTATGTGTCGTCTCTGGTACGTCTTCAAGCATGCGTAGCTGTAGGAGTGCATTCCAAAAATGCTCTGTATACTGTGGAATAGGCTTACGATCCCGTTGTTGAAGTAAATCCCATTGCTTGATAGCCTTCTCATGAAATTGCGGTGGAAGGAAATTCTGCATGAACTTCTTCTTGAAATCCTCCCAAGTAGTAGGACATTCTATGCTCTTGCGTACTACAGTCCACCATAGTGATGCTCTGTCTATCAGATGATTAGTAACACACTTGATTTTATCTTTTTCTAGATAAGTTTCCTCATGGAAATAGTCATCAAACTGGCTAATGAATGATAAAACAGTCTTTCCTTCTCGTATGCCATTGAAAGTGCAAAATTTGAAACTTCGTTTACTTATCTTTGATTCCTTGCGAATGGTTTGTGCTTCAAGAGTGGTGTCGATGGTACGTCGAATCAAATCTTCAGCTTGAGGTTCTTCTTTATCAGTGGACGCTCTTTGTCAATTGCGCTTGCAATGCTTGCCTAGCCCTTCGCTCTTCTCCCAATTGTAACATGATTAGATCCAGCTTTTGTTCCATGGTAGGCTCAGGTAAGTCGTCTTCAGCCATAGGATCATCCATATGTGGGGTCGTCATCCTGTAAAACTCAATAAACCTTTCTCACTCAAAATCAGGTTAGCGGGATGAGCGTAGCTCAAATTCAGCGTTACAAGGCTATGTATTTTTGGGTATTTCTTTCTCAATTTTCAGAAAATCTGCAATATTTCCATCTTCGTTTGCTGAAAATACTTCAGCGAACCTGTAGATAGGTAGAACACCTTGCCACGAACAACTTTCCAATTCAGAGTTTTTGCGTAGGAACAAGCCTTCTAGGAGTTTTGAGCACTAGTCAGTTCTGACTCCAGTTGACTAGTCTGACTTGCAGAGTTGCAGACTTAGCCGACTTGCAGAGTTGCTGACTTGCAGAACTTAGGCCGACTTGAGAAACTTGCAGAACTTGATTCCACTTCACTTGCAGAACTTGACTTTTGATGCGCAGGACCCGGAGTTTAGTGACTTTGTTGCCTTGTGTGACTTGCAGAAAGCTTAGCTTGACTTAGGAGATTAAGCTTAAAAGCTTAAACAGCAGGTCGTCAGATTTCGTGGGGGGAAGGGGGCCGTTTTTCGTGACGGCGCGAAAAACGCGGGCCTCCTCTGATACCACGATGAGAAATTTGGAAGCTTAAAGCTTGTTAAGCTTCTTCTAAGCTTAACTTAAGCTTAAACTTATGAGAGATTAAAGATATGAATTTTGTTTTCTCATTGTTTCTTGACGACTTGATGAAGGAGATGGATGCGTGGTTCTCCGCCTACAGCGCCTGGTCCTTCGCGATCTGACAGTAGAAACAGGGGTTCTTGATCGCCAGAAGTCTGCCTGTATCGACGGTTCGCGACGAGATTGACTGTAGAGCCCGATCGTTCCTGGAGCTCCGCCTTCGCCCGAGATTGGTAGGGATTGGAAGCTCTTGATCTCAGCTCCGCTCTGATACCACTGGTGCGCAGATCGGACGCAGAATGCTCACGTAGTGAATCCCGGAAGGTCCCTAAGAACTATCTCGATAGACATAACAAAATATAGGCGTGGCGCCTGTCAAAATATAGTCCAAAGGTCGAATACTCGCTAGACTCCAATGCTTTCCTCCGCCACTGCTACTATCTCTACACATCAACTGAAGCATTCACAATCGTTAGTAAAATAATACAATTAAACCGACAAAAGTGAATACCTAGCAGTCTTCAGCTACATAAATAAATCAATTGGTTAGAAATAAATCCTAACCTTAATTTATTACGAGTGCGCACTCTAAACTCATAAACGTTTATTAATTTAATATGCATTTTGCGGAATCACCCGCTATGGAATCACCCATGTACACACTAAATTAATGAAACGCCCGAAAAGGACAGGCGTCCCCATCAACTTCTCGCACAAAGAATCCTCTTTGTGTATGAGCCCTGGTCATCTAAGTTTACGGAATCCACCGTGGAATATGCCTCCTGGCATCAGTACTTGAATATGTATTCAATATCCTAGTATAGCAAGGATATCCTAAAAATGGAGAACCATACTCTTCCTTGACTATCTTCTTTCTAAGTTCCTTGCTAGAATGAATGCATAATCTTTTCTTGAAGTACACAAGCTCTTTGTCAATGGAAAAGTATCAATACTTAAGTTGCAACTTAGAATCTTAATCCTTTTGTTAAATGTCCCTTAAATATTGATACTTAGGGTCATTTGCACCTTCTTCTTTTGTCATTTTTATGATGCAGTTAGTTGGCCTTGTAGTTAGTGATTCTATCATTCAAGGCTCTTCTACATGGAGAACATTGAGAATGCCTTACAGTTGCAATTAGATTCTCATTGTTGCCTTGCATTATTTAATCTCAAAGTTATACTTTTTAGGACTTCAATCCTTCTTTATTGTATCATGTTTAGATCTAGTTGTGTAAAGATCCATTTGAGACTTTTGTGATATGTTATTACTAAGGTGAATTTCCTACCAAGTAGGCAATGTCTCCACAACTTCAGAGCATACTAACAACTCTTAGTTGTGAGTAGCATAGTTTCTTTCATTAGCTTTCTTGAGAAGTAAGAAACTAGATATCCCTCTTGCATAAGTCCATAACCTAATGTGAGTGAGTTGCTATCTGCTACAACCTTTAATTCTTGATTTAGCTTTAGAAGCTTCAAAATGAGAGTAAGCACTAAGCTTTGCTTAAAAAAGGTTTGCTTCTTTGGCAAGTCGATAAGAGGTGTGTGATCAAGACATATTTTGTGATAAACACTCACTACAAGTAAATCACTATATTTTGTGATAAACCCAATACAACATATCAAAATCCTATGTATCTATTTCGAATGCTCCTAGCCACCAAATTTTATATTTTGATTGAACACTAAATGACATTGAGTGATTGCAGTGATCTGATGAAAGTGCTCTATTCATCAAGGTAATAAAGACCCTCTCTAGTTTTGTGCATTTCAATATCTCACTTTCATCAAGTTCAACCACAAATCTAGCCACTCCTTGTGCCTCTTTTAGTGACAAGTCATAGAATCTGATCATTAAACATTATAGGGTGGGCAAGTCAAGGAAAATATTGTTAAATTCATTGAATATAAATTCCTTTTTCTTGCCCTTAAAGCTAGCCTTGATATGGAAAGACTCGCCCAGAATCTCCATCACTTTGTTATTTGCTCTCTGTCTGATAGTTCTAACCATAGATGGCCTTGGAAGTATGCAACTGTGCACTTGTTCTTGCTTCATATTTGATTCTAAAAGATGAAAAAGTTGTATATAAGCATCTCAGCTAATACCAATACTATCTATTGTCTTCTGCACTAACTCACTATCCAAAGAATAATTCTTTATAAATGACTCCAAGCATTGTTTCTTTGCCTTTTTAAATTTCTTCTTCTCCAAAATATATTTTGAAACTACTAAAGGAAGAAGATAAAGAATCTCTTTCACTTGCATTTGGTTAAAGAAGAGCCCTAAATAAAATCAACATCACAAATCAATATAATTAATTGTAAACAAAGTCATATTTAATATTTTTAAAGTGAAAAAAATATACCTTGCTACTTGGATTCTTTTACTACAACCACCTCCTCCTCGTTTGAGACTCTCAATATTTTTAAGAGCCTTTTGTCGATTTCAAAGGCCTAAAATATTTTTCTTTTGTTGATAAGATTTGATGTGTTTCTCCAACGAACAAATTCTCTATTGACAGTCTTCTAGCTTCTATAACAACTCGTTGTTATGTTTTGATCAAAGATGGTACTCCAATCTGAGGACATCTTTTTCTACAATCAAGTTAAGTGTATAACCTAGAAACCAATTATAACCATCACCACAATGAACCTCAACAATGAAGAGCTATTATAGAAAGGCGGAGTGCTATTTTTGGGATATGTTTCATAGACTCTATAATAGTAATGGGTTTCGTTATCTTCCTTATTGGTTCATACTCACTATCCAGCTCAATATGAAGATGATAGAGAGGTCTTTTACTAGAGCTACAGAGATCATTGGATGACTGATCTATAGCTGGAGGGAAGTAATCAAACATCGAATAAAATTTAAATTGAATATTAGTTTTCACTTTAATGAGAATGAGTAAGATCTTCATTATGACGATCTTTGTCAACTTTATGGCGGCCTAGATTTCCAAGTTTGATGGGACCACGAGATTATCACGACGATGACTTATTGATAATTTTTTATATTTTTACTTATCAAAATATAAATCTATTTTAAAACCAAACATTTAATTTATTTCCTACAACATTTTCTCTCTCTAGGATTGCTTACAGGACATTTTTGAGATCTCAAAACTCCACTAATGGAAGATAGCTTGTTGTAAGAACAGACCCTGCTGAACCAAATCTACCATAACTTCTGGTAGAAGTGTCCAAACGAAACGTGTTACATGTTAAAATGTAGCTCTTGAAGAGTACTTTGATACTATGTAGGTAGCATAATTCTAAAATTTTGGCATAATACAAATTATTCTCAAACAATCTACTGGCAGGACCCTGTCTACACCATAACTAGCTCCATAGTCAGTATGCTTTAACCACCAATGTTTCTCGTAGGTAAGAAAACTCATTTAATATAGAATCAGGCCTCTAAGAAGCTTCTTTAGGTGGAAAACCTCTCCATTTAATCAAATATTCAATGATAGAGTGAGAGCGAAGCTTCTTCTCATGCTGACCCATGACAGCCTTAGGGATGTATTGAATAAGACATTCTTCATCAATAGGTGGAATCTCATCAGTTGTATCAATGCACCATAGAAAGGCTTGAGCTTACTAACATGGAATACATTACGAATCTTAGTAGAAGAGAGTAATTCCAATCTATATGCCAAGTCTCCAATGTTCTTTAGGATCTTGTAGGATCCATAAAACCTGTGAGTAAGCTTGTTATGGGTTCCATCCTTCAAGGTAGAATAACGAGACTTGGGCACTTTTAACAAAACTAATTCTCCTTCTTGGAACTCTAAGGGTCACCTCTTCTCATCTACATACATCTTCATCTAGTCTTAGACTTTCCTAAGATTCATCTTACACTCTTGAAGAAGGGTCTGCATTCTTTCCAATCCTTCTTTCCCATGAGGATTGATTTTCTCATTGAAAATGATTATGGGTAAGGTCACCTTATAACCATATATAGCCTCAAAGGGTGAAACTCCAATGTTAGCATGAGTGGAGTTATTGTAGGCAAACTCAGCCAAGTGCGACCAAGAATCCCATGAATTTTGCACATCATGACATAAATGGAAAAGATAAGTTCCCAACCACTTGTTTACTCTTTTTATCTATCTATCAGTTTGTGGGGATGATAGGCTATAGAAGGAGCCAATTTAGTGCCCATGTATGTGAATACTGCCTACTAAAAGTTACTCATGAACTTTAAATCTTTGTCATGAACAATCACCTGCGGTAATCCATATAATCTAAAAATTTGCTTTGTAAACTAACTGTCCACTTGAGAAGCAGTAAACTGGGTCTTGGTTGGAATGAAATGGGCTACCTTGGTAAGTCTATCCACTACCACATATATACTATTCCATCCCTTTTTGGTAGTAGGCAAGCCAATAATAAAGTCCATGGTAATGTGTGTCCATTTGCCTATATGAATAGGTAATGGTTGCAACAAACCACTTGGCTTATGGGTGTTTTCCTTACTTTGCTGATAAGGCATGCACTTTATGATAAAAACTTTGACATCTTTTCATAGGCGTTTCCAATAAAAGCTTTTATTGATCTTATCATAGGTTCTGAAAACTCCAAGGTGTCTAGCTAAAGGCAAAGAATACAACTCATCCATAATTTTCCTTGTAAAAAAAGAAATAGAGGGAATAACAATCTTACCATTTAATCATATTATGCCATTTTTAGGTTGATAATGTGAGTTATTCTCCATGAGACCTTGTTATGATTTCTAAAAAACATGTCTAAGCTCTTCATTCATTTTCATCACCCTCTCGCATATGGATCTAATGATACCCTAACCTCAAGTCAATCTTTATAAAGAATATAGCCCCCTTGTGCTCATCAAGTAAATCGTCAATTCTGGGTATTGGGTACCTATTCTTCACTATGATCTTGTTTAGATACCTTTGATCAATACATATACTCAAAGAACCATCTTTCTTCTTCACTAACAAGCGAGAGATGTAGAAGTTCAAGAACTAGGTTCAATGAATCCCATTTCAAGAAGATCCTTGATTTTCTTAGCTACTTCTTCACACTCACACTTGGACAATCTATAGGGTGACTTATTAATTGGCTTTTAGTTGGGCTCCAAATCAATTGGGTGATCTACTACTATCTTAGGAGACAATGAAGTAGGTATTTCAAATAAATCCCTATACTTCTCAAGAAGAGCTTTCAAATTTGGATGATTTGTTAAATTTTTGGACTGATCTTCAACCTCTTTATTCGTGTTGTGCAAAATAAAAATTTATGAGCACTTCTTGTACTCCTTGAGTTGTTGAATGGTGATAAGCTGAAAATCTGATTTACTAGACATTCCATGTAAATAGAAGAGTTATCTATCAAAGATAAAGTCCATATACAATCGTGAGAAATCCATAGTAATGTTGCCCAATGTCATCAGCCAATCATATCTGACTACAACATCTATGGGCTCCATTTGTAAAGTTATTAGGTTTACTTTTGCTTCATACTTTTCAGCTAGTTGTAAAGAAACCTGTGGGCATATTTGAGTACTGATTTATTCTTCATCCTTGGCTACTTGAACTCTTATGGGCTATTGTAAATCAATGGGGAGATAATTCAATTTATCCACAATGGACTTATTCACAAAATTGTGCGAACTGCCACTATCTATTAGGATAAACACATCCCTTCCATGAATATTACCCTTCATACGAAGTGTACTAGGGCTCTTAGATCCTGTCCAAGCATCCATGGAAATGGAACAATTAGTAGTAGCAAGCAGCTCATCATGAGTTCCTCCCGGATCCAAAGGAATAATATCACTTGAATCAAAAGGAAAAGTATCGATAGGATCATAAAAGTATTCTTGCCCAACCTCTTCCTCAATATCCTCATTTTTAGTAATAGTTATAAATGCATTAACCTCATTAATGTCATCTTCTAAATCTTGAAAGACTAATATAGTATGAATCTTGGCTTTCGCATTTTTGTATATACAATTTATTGCATGATCACCTGTATACATTTCTCCACATTTGAAGCATAAGCCTTTTTCCTTACTTTCTTTGTAGAGGTCCATAGGAATAGACTTTGGATTCATATTGGCTGTAGTAGATTTAAACTTGATGTCCCCCCTTGTTTCAGATCAACTCTTGGACTATTTGTTATCCTGAAATTACTTTAAGGTCTTGAAGCATTGAATAATGGATAAGTTGGCACTCTTAGGTTCCCACTTTGTGTATAATTGTTGCCATAATCATTGCCAACTTGTCTCTATTTTAAAATAATCCTTGGTTGTCCATAACTAGGATGAAATGAAGACTTCCTTTTATACTTCTTTTCATAATGCTCCACAAGCTCAATAGCTTTGAAAAGATTGGTAGGGTTTGGCCCCATAACATCAACTGATAAAGAAGTTTCTAAACCATACATATACTTGTGGAGTTTATCTTCATCACTAATTCTCTCTACATACATGGTAAGGTTGAGAAATTGGCTTGTATAATCCTATATACTGAAGCTCTAATTCATACCATCTCTATGCCAATTTCTCTTTTTAAGAGGTGAGACAAAGACTTCGGCCATAAGTGTCTTGAATGCATCCCAATTCTCTACAAGTATGTTCTCTTTATTTAGGTACCTCCAGCAAGTATGCACAAATCCTTCCAAATGCAAAGATGCAAAATGGATCTTCAAATCATCAGTTCTAGGGAATATATCAAAGTAAGATTCCAATTTTGAAATCCATTTCTCTAGATCCGATGGTGAAGATAACTACCCATTGTACTTTGCCAAAATGATCTTACTTGTCAACTCCGTCTCATGAAAGGGTTGTTGTCCCAAAATAGAATGCTCATGGTTAGTAGGTATTGAACCTCCAAAATAAGATTGTACTCTTCCAATAGGTGACTAAGAACTAGTGTGAAACCTTCCCATTGGTAGAGGACCTCTTGGAGGTTGGGAATTCAGTCCATAAGCTTGGGAATTAGCACCATTCAAACTATCCAAAAAGTCATCATACCTTTGTAAAATATCACCTACTTCATATTGACTATTGGAAATATCCCTTCACCCAATGATACCATGACCTTGACCATTGTGGTTAGGTGGCTGAAATGGAACTGAAGGATCACTATTTAAATGAGCTTTCTCCTTAGCTTCCTTGGTTCCTATTTGCATTTGCATCCGTTGGGAGAATTGACCCATATTTTAAGCATTGGATTCTACTAAATTTTCAATTGAATCCTTCATTTGGGTAGTTGAATCCACCAACTTCTCAATGGAAGACTTCATTTGATTAGTAGACAATACCATTTGTTCCACTCTAGATAATAGTTCCATATGTGTTTGTAATATTTCCGCACACTGCGTACCGTAAATATTGTCTTCCCGCACGCCGTGTAAATCCTGTGCAAGGGTATCACCTACATCGTATTATTGGTAGCCTAACCCATACCATGCACGCTCAAAAAAATGAGGCCTCCGCATTGTAAATAAGAGGCTGAGGTTGAAGACCGTAAAAGCCGCGAGGAAACACCCTCTTGGGAGGGGCAATATGAATAATTCAAGGTAAATTTTTTTAATTATTATCCCTTCCCCCAGCCGATGCATGGCTGGAGGAGAGGGAGTGTGGGGGGGGAATGGCCAAGGAGGAGTGAGTGGGACTGCATGAGGGGGAGTCCTCCACGTGTGTGGAGGCCCTCTTCCCCACCCCCCCCATGCCTATATAAACACCCCCCTAGGAAGGGGTAAAGGGGGAGCTCGCCGTGCTGCCGGAGGGAGGGCCGTGCTGGAGAGGGAGGTCGCCGTGCTGCAGGAGGGGAAAGCGTGAGAGGAGGCCGCCGTGCAGGAGTCCAGTCGCCATAGCCACCACCACGTTCCGCCAATCCGCCACAGTTCGCCGCCGTGAAGCCGCCAGGCCACCCCAGTCCGCCGCCGCCCGCTAGATTACGTCCTTCTTTCCCCCCCCCCCCCCCCCGACGTGCTGCAGAAGCTTGGAAGCTTCTTAGAAGCTTCCTAAGAAGCTTCTAAGGGGGGGCTTCCTTAACCCCCCTTCCCACGACATCTCCCCAAAGGTCTATTCACACCCCCGGGACCTTGTAGAGGAGAAGGTGAAGCTCATAAAGACCTCCCATAGGCCCCGTTTCCACGAGCTTTCCGGAATCTTAAATCCATACCCTATAAAGGGGTATTCCTACATAAGGGAGAAGAAAAACATATTTTTAGACTAATTACCAAGACTCGGAGGAAATTTAAAGAGCCGAAAAGGGTAAGAACAAACCCCGGAGCCCAAATCCTCTACATCTACGATGGCTCCAAAGCCAAAGTCACAAGGAGCGACTGCGGGAGGTTCATCTCCGAGCATACAAGTGGATATCTCCCCGAGCCCACAAGTCCAGGTTCTTTCAAGTTTATTTTCGCTTAAAGAAATGATTAGGTGCGCTTAGTTCCATAGGGAAGAATGCATTTTACGCTTATTTTAATGCATGTGGCAGTGGTAAAAAGACATTTGATAAAGTATCTCTTGAAATGTTAGGCAACATCCTCCTCGTAATGATTTCATGAGGAAAAGTTAACACCCATAAGATATTATCCGAAAGAAATAGAAGAGAGTACGGAAATGATCTTATGGGCTTGCAAGTGGCATGTAAAATGGAATAAATTATCACTAGCTGTAGTTTTGTATGAACTTCATTGTAGCTAGGAGAACGTTGCGTATTGCATAGTCATCATGCAAAAAATGTCATTCATTAGGAGCCGCATTTAGGAGTCAAAGCATAAGATTCTAAGTATAGACAATAAGGTTGTAGGCATGACTATTTGATGTAAGTCCTAGTAGGACCTAGGAAAGTTAGCGTGTCCAAGTTATCAGGCATTTTTACCTTACCAAGGAAGGATAGGGTTATTGTGAGCCATGTGATGCGTAGATGCAGTGAATCGCATGTTTACACGTATTGGTGTAATTGTAACTATTAATCTCCACTAGATCTAGTTTATTACCTTTAGGAAAGGTTCATCCGTGACGCAAGACAAGTATATTGAGTTGACTAAATCACCTAAACCACAAGGATTCTTATGGACATGGTTGGGTCGATATGATAGGTATCTCAAGTGCTAACTAGGGTTTAGTGCAATAAGAATTCGACCTAGTTTTACACTGGTTGCCAAGTCAAAACCCGCAAACCCAAAGATCTTACACACATTCACGAGATGTCGAATCAATTGGATGCTCATGCATAAAATGATCTAAGGTTTTATCCTAAGGATCATTCGTTCAAATGATGAAACTCCGACTGGGTTGGAAATTCCTAGGACCGTGGACCAATATAATTAGGAATGGGTTGGGTAAGAAGACACCCTAAACCCTGCTACTCGCTTGAAGTTAATTCTGTAACCTGAATACGCCATTCAATGGGTGAAATGATCCCGTGGAATAGATACAACACATGTACAAAAAGTTGCAACATCGCATAGACTTGAGATTTGTCCACAAGAGAGTCTTGTCATTTCTTGGAAATGATGTTGGCAAGTTATTGCGCTAAGTTAACCTACAAAAGGATGAGTAATCATCCTGTTACATCACCTTTCCTGGGAAATAGTTGCTAAGGAAAAGGAAAGTTAGGTATTTTTTGACCAATCAATAGAGTGAAGCGACATGGTCGCTGGAATCTACCATAACAAAACCTAAAGTATTGGTAGGGTATGACCCTAACCCAAGAATGATAGGAATCTTGCCAAGTTGCAATTGATTCCGGATCGAATGCGGGTTGCATTCGGAGAAAAGGAGTCACTCCTTAACAGTTGGCCAGCTAAACGACCATTGGAATTGATTGTGCTTGTAACAGTTTAGAAAGCACTGTTTGCATTGTTTGCTCAATGAACTAAAGGATGAAAAGATATCTAAATACTTCAGGTTGAAGGCCTGAGGGGAGAGGCAGCTTCAGTTACCCCCGACTGCCTGCCTGACCCTAACCAAGGGGGTTGTTAACCGCGCCGGGAACGTGGACCGAACCCGCCGTGAGAGGTCTCTCCGTTGAGTTCTACTTGGAGCAGGAGGACGCTTGGGTGCCAGAGGGGGCTCTGGCCGTAAATCCCTCGCCTTCCGGGCCCTGCACAAGAGGCTAATGTGACTCGGGATTGGATCTCGAGGCCCGCATACTAGTCTACGGGCGGAAACTTGGATTAGTGATCCCTGGTGGATTACTGGATAGCCTTCGGGCGGATTATGATCAAGCCTACGGGCGGAACTCCTTGTATTTCAAAGATAAAAGGATAAAATGATAACAAAGAAGTTGTTTGGCATTGTTTTTCTTTATGTCCTGTGATAAGATTACGTGAAGGAACCAGTGCATAACAGGGTTAATCAAAGAAGCTGTTTGTTATATGTCAAATTAATGTGGTAGGTAATTACATAACTAAAACAAACCGAGGAAAGTGCGGAGGACGGACCATGGGTCTGTCCTATGGATGGGTGGTCCCGGTTAGCCGGGAACTTTTCTCAAAGTCTTCAACGAACAGAGGATGATCGTCATCACCGAAACAAGTAACGAGAATGATGACTTAGAATTAACTATTACCCGATTCACGTTGTTTTAGGGGAACGGAATGGGACTATGCCTTATGGCAAAGAGGTTGAGCATTGCATCCCTCTCGTTTCCCATTCTCCTTGAACCAAGTGCAGCGTGAATCCGCTTCGGACCTGGCGTTTCTGCGTAAAGTAGTTCGCTCGGGTCTGACGCTAGTTGCTGCTAGCTAATGACCAAACAGGAAAACCCAAATTCAGGTCGATCCTAAGTGGGAACGGCCAGGATACTTCCGCTACGGGGCAAACACGGGAAGACCTAGATTGCAAAACCCGTAACATTCCATGGGAGTGCCGGGCGGAGTTTTCTAGACATCCTTTCCGATGGACTGCTAAGACGTGTCCTAGAGGATTCTAGTGGACACGTTACAGTGTTTGAGCATGTCTATTCTCATGTTCACACAAGCTATTATTGATTGCATTGATTTCTCTATGCATTTTAGGCTCTTCAAGTCCCTCTTGAGATGTATTTTCTAGCATGGAGTCTTTGATTTGCTAAGCATACTTATCCTGGGTCGCCTTACTCTTTCCCTTATGACCTACCGTAGTAATGCAGTCCTACAGTACCTGCTATCAGAAAATTAGCTATAACTTGAGCTTAAAAACTCTAATTCCCAAAAAATTTTATTCAAATTGGAGCCGATAATTCCCTCTTCAAGATGAGCTATAGCACATCATAACATGTTTAGGATAGAAAATTCTGCCTAAACTATCCAAGCATGCACCATATTTTAACCTATAAGTACCATGTTTCCACCTATAAGAGTAAAATGATAGTGCATGATGGCTACCAAACCCTATAGGAAGATGGATAGGACCTATGGGCACCCTATAGTATTTTCATCTATACTTTAGTGATGAAAATGTTACCTATAATGATCTATAGATACCCTATAGTGTCCTATCAATCCCTTGTTTCACCCTATTTTAATCTTGAAGGTACTTGAGTCTTCAAAAGTGCTTCAATCTTCAATTCTCCACTTGTTATACTTGTGTGAGGGATAAAATGGAAGGATAGGCTCCCTACACGGGCTCCGAATCATTGAGAGGTGGGAAAAGTTCGCCCTAGGTCAATTGTTTGCACCCCTTTAGGATCTTTAATAGTGGGGCACAGTCACCTCTCTATTGTCCCACTATCTATCCTAGCATCCATCTTTTTTCTCTGTGGGAAAATCAACATAGTAGTGGCATGCTACTCTAATCAATCAGCAAGATATGCATTATTGAAATTTTTCATTCAGCTCTTTACATGAAATGCAAGAGAATTGAAATTTGGCAAAATGAATGGGAAGAGGGTCTTACCATGTAGTGACTCACTTTGCTGACTTACCATTTTACAATGAATTATGATATATTTTTCCATGAAACAATCATCGATAAATCAATGGATTAGAGTAAGCAATCGTATCAATAACTAGGGCTTAATCAATTAGATTGAATGCAATGCTAGAACTTCAGTCAAAATCTTCTAATTCACTAATTAGATCAAATATGCATCAAGTAAACAATGCATTCCATGAGTGGACTGATTTAAGCAATGATTGACTGAAATTTGATGGAAATTTTCCAATTTTTTAATCTCTCAATTAATTGGATGAAGCTCATCAATTAGATGACTGAGAGAGATTAAGAATTGAAGAGAAACACCTTCTGTATGTTTGATGAAGGCTTGAATGATCCCCAAATGCCTGATGGAGTCTCTGATTGCCTAATGTTACTAAAATAATCTCCAATCCTTGTGTAGTTAATGCTTGGAAGCAATCTTGAAGCTTCAGAAGCTTAAGATTAAAGCACTATATCCGTTTCCCCCAAATTTTGACTCCATAAAAGCTCTTAAGCTTCAATCCTTGGCCATTCATCCTCAATCCTTGCAATTTCTTCAAGAATCTTGACTTAAATGAATCCTAGGGTTGAAATGATGAAGAATCTTCAAGAAATTGATGAGAAATGGAAGCTTGAGTTGAAGCTTTCATGGTTGTCCATGGCTAGTGTTTCTCAAAAATGGGAGAAGAAGAGAATGCCAACTTTGCCAACAATTTGTTGAAGCTTCTGCATGCCAAAGACCAGCAACCAAGCCCTTGGTCGATTGGTAATTAATACTAGGAAAAATCAACCAAAGAATAGCCCAAAAATTGTATTGCAATTTTTGGGGCACTTTATTGCAGTCCAAGTCTAGCTCTTGTGTAATCTGGTACTCCTTCTATTGAGAATGAAGAATAAAAGAAAATTCAAGCATGAAATGACAGGAAAACTTCATGATCTAAGAGGTAGAAGGAGATCTTGGCTGAAAACTCCATGGATCTTGTAGGAAAGCTCCAAGAAAGGAGAAACAAAAACCTCTCTTTGAAAAGTAACCACAATTTGTTTCCCTTCCAAATCTGGTTAACTCCTATTTGACCATGTTACCTTCAAAACTGCATGAAATTTTGATCCCAACACTCTATTTTGTTCTTCCACCGCCATAGATGTCGTGCAAGCCATTGCTAGTCACTATCCATGTATTATACCTATATTACTTGTCTGAATTTGGTTTTTTATGATGAATATTGGATTGAATATGAAGAAATAAAGGAGAAAAATAGATCAAAGACTAATGCTCTAATACCACTTGTCAAGAAGTGGACTAGAGAGACAGAGAGAAAGAAGAGAGAGAAGATTGCAAAAGAGAGAGAAAGAGAGTGATGAGGAGAGAGAAATACTAGAAAAGAAGAGAGAAAAACAGAAAGAGGTGAGAAGCCATAGAAGCTGTGAGCAAGGTGACGAGGAAAGAGACAGTAATGTATTAATATTTCAAAAAGATGTGAAAATTTGCATGTCTCTCCCTTTTATACCTATGTCAGTGTGACATGGTATTACTATTATTTCTACACTAAATACTAAACATCTCTGCTTCCCAGCTTCTTATAATAAGGCAGCATAAGTCCCCATATTTTGAGTGGCTAGATTATCGTACCACCTCGTTGCTTTATCTTTTAGCGTTGCAAGAAAAATATGAAGCTTTTGATCATCACCTACTATCTCATTAGCTATTCAAGTCACCTCAAACCTCTGCAAATGAACATTAGGATCTATGTCCCACATTCCCCCACATGGTGTAAAATTCACTAGTCTGACTAGGTTGTGAGCCATTGTTTCTTTAAATAATATCCCTAGCCCAAAATCTTGAGTAAGGTCAAGCCACATTGATCCCTTGGGCTCTCTAAATAGGGATCTTAATCCCAAATCATATATGTCCCTCAATTGCTCTCTTTGATCAAGAATACAAAAAAAGAACCCGTAATCCCAAATTAGTCACTTAGTCTATCCACAAAGATTCTTTTGGTTCTTTAAATAAGTGTTTTAACCTAAAAATATATTTTTAATCCCCACTAAATGAAGATTCCTATTGTGGCATTAGCTTCACTTTCTATGCTCTCACTTTGCCTATGCCTTTCCTCAATGAGACTATTTGGACAACCAAATCCATCAATTTCTTGGGTAATACCCTTGAGAAAGTAGCAATGCTTTGGGGACTTCCATATGAATCTGCACCCCATGTGAATGCACCCTTAACACGCTATCCTCGAGCCAACCATGCGAACCCACCCTTGCCATGTCATCATAGAACCTTCTAGAAGACATGCCATATCATCGCTTGTATCATCAATGATGTCATCATGGAACATTCTAAAATATCTTTAGCTATCTCCCAACACCTATAAATGGAGGGGACCACCATAGAGCTCCTTAGTCTTGCCAATGCCAATCTTGGGAGCTCAAGGAGTCGAGACCTCCAAGTAAAAGTAACTTTGAGTTCTAGTTCTAGTTCTTGTCTAGTCATACTATCTAGTCTTATCTTGTCTTCCATTATACTCCCGTTGTCTTGTCACCTTGTAATCTTGTAGTATGAGATCTTGTCTAGTATTGTCTAGTATCTTGTTCATCCCCTTCGAGGGAGACCTTGTAATTTTGATATCTTGTATTCATACCTATAGTTCCAGGTTATGGGATCCTTCATAGTCTATCGAGTCGTGTTGTCTATACCTATGATCCAAGGTTGTGTGATTTTATGTGTCTTTTTATCATTGTACCTTGTGCCCCTATGTAGGATTATCTTATAATCAAAATTCTTGTAATAAAACTTGCATCTAGTATAATCTCTTGAGCACAGTCTAGTGCTCCCATAATAGTTTAACAAGACTACTTTCTAGCCCTATTGAGCACCATGGATGTGACCCTTGAGAGAATTGTGGCCTTCCTTCAAAACCTCCAACAACAAATTCAAGACTTGAATAAAAAACAAGCACAACTTCCATCCTATAAATCTATGCCCTATGCTTCAAGAGATGCAAGATGAGATTCGAGACGTGCAAACCAAGAGAGGAAGTGATCAGTTGATTCCACATATTTATCAACCCCCAACAAGAGAACCCAAGATCAGCATGCCAAAAAAGTTCAATGGTGACCATTCTAAGTTTAGGGGATTCCTGCAAACAAGTAAAGCTCTATATCCACATGCAATCGGATAGGTATCTAGATGATGCTTCTAAGGTGGGATTCATTATTAGGACTTTGATTTGTGATCAAGATTTATCATGGTTTGTCCCAATCTTGGAAATGAATATGCAAGTACTTCATAATTATGAGGCATTTCTTTGTGAGCTCAGTTCCACATTTGGAGATGCAGACACTAGTTGAGTAGCAAAAGCAAAACTTCAGAAGCTACAACAAGGTAACCACCCTGCCTTTGCTTATGCATCTAAATTTAGGCAATTAATTTGTGATCTCACTTGGCATGAGGAGTATTTTATCAACCAATTCAGATGGGGTCTTTGAAATGACATCATGACCTCCTGCTCAATATGTTTGAGGGGCAAAAACCCTCAACAATTATATCATGCACGCCATCTAGCGTGATAATAGATTGTTCAAGAGGAAACAAGAAAAGTGAGAAGAAGTAAGGCCTCGCCAATGGAACCCAGCCCCAATCAGAGACTCAATCAGAGAAGAAACCAAGCCTGAACTGATGCAAATAGATAACACCAAATTCTAGCCCTTGACCCCATAAGAAAAGCAAAGTTAAAGAGAGAATCATCTATGCCTATATTGTGGAAACCCTCGACACATCACCCTAAATTTTCCAAATAAGAGGGCAAAAACCCCAAGAGTTGCTGCAACCATCCTCGAGCAAGAAAACGAGGATGACCAATTGTAAATGAGACTGTAAAACCAGACCTTAATATAAGAAAGGGTCTCTTGATCCCAGCCACACCTATGGAAATTTTCCTTGTCACAGTCCAGATGATCCTGCTGAGAAAGACCCTTTCCCTCAAAGTGTAGGTTGACTTTGAGGCCTCTACATGTTGTATTGATGATGGCTTTGTGAATAGATACCAAATTCCAGAACTCCAAAAGAACAACCCTGCAATAACTGAAGTCGTAGATAGAAGACCTTTAACATCTGGAGATAGATATTACGAAGGATACCTGGCCAGTCATGATAACTTGGTGGGATCACAAATCTCATGTATGTTTTAATGTCATATCCAGTCCCACAAATCCAATCATCCTTGGGATGCCTTGGTTAAAGAAACACAACCTAGAAATTGATTGGGTTAAGTAGAAGATTACACGTCATGAAAATCAAGGAAAACTTGCATATCTAGGAGCCAAAGATTTTATGCACATAGTAAGGCAGGAACTAACCTACATGATATATCATATACTAGCTCAAGAATCTAGTAAGGATGAGTTAGTTAAGATACCAAGCTAGTATCAAGAATTCCAAGATGTCTTTGAAAAAAAGAATGTAGATCTCTTGCTTGAACACAGATCATATGATTGTGCTATAGAACTCCATGCGGCTCATTACCATCTTCCTTTCGTGTTTACTTTCTCTCTCTTATTTCAAATTTGGGAGCTTCATATTATCTATCTTTCTCCTTTTCTTTCTCTAGAATTGGGAGTTGTTGCATACAAGGTACATTCCCCCCTCTCTCTCTCTCATGTGTTTTTCAAGATGTCATTGTGATGTCTTAGGATTCCACAAGCAAATCACCTATCGCCATCATCTCTTGAGCTCTTGGTAGGATGTCACATATTGGCTAAGTCTATGAAGGGGGGAGAGAGAGTTGCTAGGAGTTGTTGTGAAGGGGGCGAGAGGGTGAGTCATTGTGGGTTTTCCCTAGGGAAAAATATAGATTTCAGTATGGGTCTTGTTTTTTTGGGTACGTGCTAGTAACTTTCTGATTGCTTGTCGATCCTGCAACCTTTTTACCTTTTAAATGAGATTAATTTCTTTCAACAAATAAATTCATATGTGTGTGATTCAGAGCTCTAGTGTGTGGGTTGGAGGGTACAAGGATCAATTCCTAGAATGATTTTCTGGGCAAGACCAATGTCCCTAGTTTTGCCCCTTTTAGGGGACTTTTAATTTGTGGGCCCCATGATCACCCGATGACTAGGTGAAATCGTGAAAAGATGGGCTCATGAAAGATTTACACCCCCATGATAAAACCTTCTCCCTCTTGTTTGACCAAAATCCAGAGCCTTCGATAGGATAAAAATATTTTTCCTCCCCTAGGTTGCCCCAGTATAACAGGTCACTCGGTGCCATTATTGCCATCTCTCTCTCTCTCTCTCTCTCTCTCTCTCTCTACCTCTCTCTCTCTCTCTCTCTCTCTCTCTCCCTATCTCTCATTTCAGTATAGTGTTTCCACATTCCATTCTAGGTCTCACCTTCTTTCTTCGACATTTTTCATTTGGGTATAACTCCCTTAGTAGTCCATTCCATGTACATTTTGCACCTACTCACCCGATCCTGGTCTCATCTTTCTTCTTGTGTATCTTTCATTCCATTGTATAGTTATAGATGCATATGATTGTCTATTGTCACTAATGTCTTAGTTGATTAAATGGTAGTCTTGCACATATTCATTATAATTTCTTGTATCTTAAACTTATTGCACATCATCAAAATAGGTGCAGTTAGTGTATGAATTTGCACTGTGTTACTCCTAACATTAAGCCAATGATTTAAAACTGAGTAGATAATTTAATCCAATGATGTAAGAAAAAAATTGAAGCTAATGATTTGAGCAAATGATTTAAAACTAAGCAAGTTTACGCCACATTCACATTGGCCCAAGTCAACCATGAAGAAAGAGTCAAGATTTTCTAAATAATGCCACTATCTTGTTGTACACTTGCTAGGAGAAGGGCTCACGACTCATCGAGGGTACTTCTTGTCATATATGTATTATAAATTTTGTTGATATGACAATGTATTTCTTCTTCTCACATTTTGGGCTTAACACTAAAGGTGATAGACTATCTCCCTGGCTAGCTATATATGTACTTTCATCTTTACTTTGATTCCAAACTTACATCAATTGCAAGGGTTTCTTCTTATGCACTCGCAATATAGAATATTGGTACATAATTATAGAACATTCATATAATATGCACTCATAATTCAATAAATTGAGACAATTATCATGGAGACAAGATTCATACACTATATGTGGGATATGCAAGGCAAAACTTTCAAATTTAATGTGAAATTACCTTAAAGAAAACAAATTGCATGTGAAACAAAAGGCATCCAAGATAGATGTTGATTCTTGCTTATTCATCTACTTCTTATGGATCATGTGATGGGTTTTCATTGCTAGGTCCAACCATCTCACTATCTAAACAACCTTTCATTGTGTGCACCTTTTCTTCTTCATTGGTATAGGGAATTCACAAATACTTGGTATCTTCCTCCTTGACAATTCCACTTCAATAAAGGGCTTTTCTTTTTGCAATGAATTCAGTAGTTGGATGCAATACTCCCTTGCCTAGCCCCACGTGGATCTATTTTAATGAGGACAACAATTGGCTATAGAGACATTTGCTTCTACATTAAAAGATGCATTGTCAACAAAAAAGTTGGGAAGTAATCATGTCTTTATTGGGAAGAACGAAATTGTATCACCTGTTAAGGCTATTGGATCGTGAAAACATGATGCTACAATAGCAAAAGAAGTATTTTGATTGTGTGTATTATCATTTGAAGCATTTATAGGATGTGTAATATTTGTTGATGACTTAGTGGATCAAGGTTGGAAGGAATCATAGATGGCTCACAAACTTGATGGCTTGCATCAACACCAAACAAAGGACTAAAATCTAGTCCATTGTTATTGAAAAACTGATTGTAGTACTTAGATATGATAATACTTACTTCCCATAGTTTCATGATACATGTGCATGCTCTTGCTAGCAATAGTGTCAAAACTCATTCCACCCATGATTAAAACCTTTATTTAGTCTTGCAAAGGTTTCCTTCAAGTGTCCAATCACAGTTACAATATGGCACATTGTGAACATTGTATCAAAGCTTTATATCTCTCATGCTTTTTACCTTTGCAAGCAAATGGTTTTCTCTCACAAGTTCACATAGTGATCAAGGATCTTTTTAGCATGTGTAAGGGAGGAATGAACAATATTTTTTGAAAAAAACTTATTTCAACAAAAAAATGAACTGCAAAATTTTGTTTGAATCTTGCTTCTTTCATAGTGTCCATGTACCAAAAGTAAGAATATCAAGTGCTCATTAATTTCATTACCTTGATAAAATTTTCATCATTAAGATAAATAAACCCCGACCAATTAAGTATCTCAATGTATTCTCGATAAAAAGCTTACGATAACTTGCCTATACTCCATTTTTCCAAGTAGATCAAAAGCATAAGAGGCATTTTTTGTAAAACTTTAATTAACATTTACAACTCTATATAATGAATAAATAAAATTTACTGTGCCTACAATAGATAAAGATTCAAATGATTAGTGAGCCTTGGGATAATTCAACTTACATCTTAGTATTTCCATGTATGTCTTTCAAAGAATCGATTTAAAAAACATTATTTATTTGCATAATCTATGCCAATTAAGCTCTAATGAGATCTGAAAATGATATAAGTAAATAATTTAGTATGATAAACTCTTTTGAAAGTAAAAACAATACCAAACAACTTACTTTTCATGATATGGAATCGTAATAGGCTCCAAGGTATTAAAATCAATTCTATTGAACCAATGGTCAAATGCATTCGCATCAGCTCACTTAGCCTCATGTAGTGGGAGATTGAAGGATCAAGAATCTCAACCTTTTGTTGTATATCAAAAGGGAGTTCATGCATCATATGCCTAGTAAAAATAGTAAAATAGTATATGAAAAATTTTATTGATAGAAAAATATCACGCTTAAGAATAAATGAATTTAGATATGTTATACCTCAATCCAACAAGAAGGATGGAGTCATTTACCTCTCTCCTTGTATCCTTAAGAATCTGAACGTGTTCTAATTCCCAAAAAAAAAACATTTCTTTTTCTTATGTCACCAAGCAAGAAGCAATATATACTAAACCCGCTAAATTGATCCTCTCAAGCATGTCAAAAAGCTAATCCTCTAGAGGTCCTAGTTGCTATGCTTCCTTTTCTTTTGCTTTCTTCCTCATGCTCCCTCTATTTCTTTGCTTGTTTCTTTGTTGCCTTTTCCTCCTTCTCATACCATCTTATGTCTCTCTGTAATATTCCCGTTTGAAAAATATTACTAAACCAACCTCCCGCGCACCCGAAACCCGTGCAAAGATTATCTTTAGTGCTAGCAGTTAATCTATAACCACACGCGAGAAATGGAGAACTTCGCATTGGCAAACTAGGACCGGGGTTCAAAACCGCATAAACCGTGGGAAAACTCCCTCTTGGGAGGAGGTTAAGTGGATAAAGGTGAAAATATTGCAAATTTTTTTTACTTATTTTCCCCCAGTCGATGCGTGGCTGAGGGAAGGGGATGGCTAGTTGGGAGAGGTGGTAACCAAGGGGGAGACATGGGCTGCATGCACAGCCCACGTGGGGGAGGTCCCCTCTCCCCCCCTTGACCTATAAAAACCCCCCTAGGGGGGGTAACAGGGGAGAGGGAGGCTACAGGAGACGTCGTGAGAGAGGAGAGGAAGATGAGAAGTTGCGCGCTGTGGCCAAAGGGAGAGGTCGTGCTGGAGAAGCTGCCGCCGTAAAGCCAAACACTAACAAACAGAAGGAGAGGCCGCGAGCTGACTGCTACCGAGCTCCATCCTGCCTTCACTACGCCAACGGCCGGGCTGCTGTCGTTGACGCCGCCTACTGTCGTTGAGATCATAGCCGCCACCAAGACCTTCCGAATCGTCCTCATCCTCTTCCACATCATTTTATCCTCATCCTCTTTCCATGTCTACATGCTTTAGAAGCTTCATAGAAGCTTCTTTAGGAAGCTTCTAAGGGGGCTTCCCTACACCCCCTTCCCACCAATCACTCAATGAGCCCATCCTGAGACTTTGAAGAAGAGGAAGCGACAAAGCCCCTTCCCACCAATCATCCCTAGCCCGGGATTTTGAAGAGGAAGAGAGGAAGCCTATAAAGACCCTTCCCACCAATCACCCACAAGCCCATCCCTACCCCCGGGTCTTCAAAGAGAAGAAGAGGGGCTTCCTTAAAACCCCTTCCTACTAGATCTTTCCCCCGGGATTTTTATGAAGGGAAGAAGAACTTCATAGGCCTCCCTTTTCCTAGGCTCGGAATTTTTTGAGAAGAAGAAGAAGAACTCTCAAGCCTCCATTTCCGCAAGGCCGTTCACAAGAACCCTTTTGCAAACCCCTCCCCTCCAACAAAAAGGCCCAAGTTCCAAATCCTAAGGCCCTCCATAAGCCAAATTCCGCAAGTCAGCACTTCTGTCAAGGATCCGTAATTCAAAGGGGATCTCCACGTACGAGGGAGATGGGCAAAGATCTTAAAGTTGCATACCAAGGTGAGTAATTCGTAGACCGCGAAGGCTAACCAGAAGCCGAAATCATGTCTACGATGGCCCCTAAAAAGTCACAAGGCGCATCTGCAGGAGGATCATCTCCTAGTATTCATGTGGATATTTCACCGAGTCCACAAGTCCAGGTTTTCTTCCTATTTTTGATTTACGTAGAAGTATTGCAATTATGCATGGTTATTTCATGGAATTAGGATGCACTTATGCTTGTCAAATCCACCTAGCTAAATGCGATTGAAATAAATTGGCTATTTGAAATTTACTAGAAGTAACTCACGATATGAAGTTGGTCATTTGTACTTTCAATGGAATGAACGAAAAGAACATAAGGTGTCTATGCATTTTAGTACCTTATTAGCAAGTTATCTTTTGTGCATTGCAAAGTGACGAGTCTAGAATAACTAATGACTATCATTACAAAGTCGAAATTATTGTAGTACACCTTCGATTATGCATGGAAAGATTAAATCGCATGTCACATTTTTAGACAAATCTTCTTCGTAATGATTCATTAAGAAAGTCGTTATCAACTGTAGGAAATTGCAAAGCATGGAAAAGATTCTAAGGGCTACATGAAATAGGTTAACTCTAGCTTCAATTGGCATGAATCTCATTTAACTACGTAGTAGTTAGGAAAGGGTTGCATGTTGCACATTCGACGTACGCAAGAATTTCATTCATCAAAGGTACACTTAGGGAAAGGCTGCATGGTTCATTTAAGCGTAAAATCTTAAAAGCTTAGTGGCATGATTTGTGAATGCAAGCCCTAGGAGGATCAATGGAAATTATGCCATAATTTAACATGTGCTTTGGTCTTAACAAGAAAAGTTAGGGATTGTGAATCTAGTCGTACATAGAGCAATGAATCACGTGCTTGCGTGGATTGCGACGTAATGCAACTAGTTTTCCCTTTTTGATCAAATTAACATCCCTAGGATTGGTTCAACCTTGTCGCAAGACAAGTAAACTAGATTATCTAAAACACCTAAACCGCAAAGGGATTCGCATAGGATGGTTCAATTGTTACAATATACTCCAAGTGCTAACTGGGGCTTAGTACGTTGAGGACTCGACCTAGTTTTGCACTTGTTGCCAAGTCGAAACCCTCATACCCAAAGGTCCTACCCACATTCACGGAACGTAGGGACAATTGGACGCGCTTGCAAGAAACGATCTAGGGTTTCTACCCTAAGGATCACTCGATCAAATGTTGAAACTCGGATTGAGTTGGAGCCCCTAGGACTGAACGTTGTCGGCCTAGTGCAATTGGGAATGGGTTGGATAAGAAGACAACCGAAACCCTGCTTCTTATCTAATCATGATTCTGTGACCAGAAGATGCCGTTCGATGGGTGAAATAATCCCATGGAATAGATGCGACACTTATGCAACAAGTTGCAACGTTGCAAGATCTTGTGGTTTGATCACAAGAGAATTGCCAATTTCTCGGAATGAGATTGGCAGATTCTTGCGCAAGTTTAACTTGCAAGAGGATGAGTAGTCATCCTGTTATATCACCTTTCTTGGGAAAAATTGCCAAGTTAAGAGAATTTAGGTATTTTCTTGGAAGCAAAGGACCAATCAATAATTTGGAGCAACATAGTCGCCATGATTTACTATTAATTAAATCTAAGGTATTGGTTAAGTTGGGTTAACAGGGTATGGCCCTAACCAAAGGACAAAAGGGAGAATAGAAAAACCCTTGGGGATCTTGCCAAGTCACAATTGATTCCAGATCGAATGCTGGATGCATTCGGAGAGAAGGATTCACTCCTTAGCAGTTGGCCAAATAAACGACCACTGGAATTGATTGTGCTTGTCACAGTTTAGAAAGCACTGTTTGCATTGTTTGCTCAAGGAACTAAAGGATGGAAAGATATTAAATGCTTCAGGTTGAAGGCCTGAAGGGAGAGGTAGCTTCAGTTACCCCCGACTGTGTGCTTGACCCTAACCAAGGGGGTTGTTAGCCGTGACGGGAACATGGACCGAACCTGCCACATGAGGTCTCTCCATTGGGCACTACTTGGAGCAGGAGGACGCTTGGATGCCAAGGGGGGCTCTGGCCGTAAATCCCTTGCCTTCGGGCCCTGCACAAGAGGCCAACATGACTCGGGATTGGATCTCCAGGCCCGCATACTAGTCTATGGGCGGCATCTTGGATTAGTGATCCCTGTGGATTGCTAGATAGCCTTCGAGTGGATTATGGATTGCCTTCAGGCGGATTATGGATAAGCCTGCAGGCTGGACTTTATGAATGTATTCCAAAGATAAATATGATGACATCTTGAAAAGGAACTTATTTCACACTGCCTTTCTATGTCAAGTGCTAAGATTACGTGAAGGAACCAGTGTCTAACAGGCTAATTAAGGAAGCTGCTTGATGCATGTCCAACTAAATGTGGTAGGTAATTAGACAAGTAAAGCAACCTTGAGGAAAGTGCGGTGGATGTAGACATGGGTCCATCCTACGGATGGGTGGTCCCCGTTGGCTGGGAACTTTTCTCAATCGTAATGGACAGCAAGGAGATCTTCTCAAAGGAAATGAATAGCAAGGGTGCTGACCTAGAGTCTAGGTTACAATAATCCCAGTTTATGCTGTTTTAGGGGAACGGAATGGGACTATGCCTTATGGCAGAGAGGTCGAGCCTTGCATCCCTCTTGTTTTCCATTCTCCTTGAACAAAGTGTAGCGTGAATCTGCTTCGTCCCTGGCATTTCTGTGAGCTATACCCATAATTCAGGAGGTGGAGGCTAGGCCAAGAAGTAACAAAACTTGGTCTTATAATGACTAGAACAGAGGAGCATATAGGCCCCAAGTGAAGAGAGTTCAAGGTCTAAACCGGGGATGAAGAAAGAGAGCAAGGACCAATAATCTCAACAACTTTGTCCCTACCCAAAGCAATGGCCGAAAGCTCCGTTGTTTCCACTGCAACGAGCCCGGTCATTTCAAAAGGCAATGTCCCAAGCTTGGCGGAGGACATCGTCAAGCTCCTTTCCAAGGAGCTAGCCGTGGCCAGGGAGCCGCTACCCGAGACATAGGAAGAACCGCCTATGTTGCCAACAAGGAAATGTGCGAAGAAGAAGACCCGACCATGGAAGCAAAGTTTGAGAGGGCAATAGTCCATGCTGCCCTTCACAAGAAAGGCCCGAATTGCCAGTTTTCGGTGATTCAGACACCATCGGACTATCAAGGTAAAGGTCTCAAAACCTTGATTGATTGTGGCAGTACACATTCCTTTATCTCACCAGCTTGTGCAAGAAGATTAGGAATAACCATAGTAGAAGCATCTACCTTGCTTGTGGAATTAGCAAATGGTCGTGAGGTCACTTGTACCGAGCAAACTGCTAAGGTGGAATTCTTTCTAGGAGGAAAGTCGACTTCGGTCAAATTCAGGGTCATGAACCTACGTATCCATGAGTGTTTACCCGGAATGGATTGGCTTAAACCTAATGACGCCCACATTCATTGTGGAAAGGGCCAAGTTTCCTTTCGAAACTCTAAAGGGGAATTGGTCACAACTCAAGGAGAGGTTGGAGAGACGAAAATTCAATTGTCTAAAGCATCTCGGATTATAAAGAGAGCTAGAAAGGGACTACATGTCTACTTGATTAAGCTTAATAAGCTAAATCAGAAGCAAGAATCTAGTGAAGAACCTTGTAATATTTCCGCACACTGCGTGCCGTAAATATTGACTTCCCGCACGTCGTGTAAATCTCGTGCAAAGATTATCACTAGTGCCAGCAGCTAATCTATAGCCACACGCGGGAAATGGAGACACTCCACCTTACGAAAATAAGGTCGGGGATTCAAACCGGCATAGCCGCGGAAAAACTCCCTCTTGGGAGGAGGATAAGGGGATAAAGGTGGAATTATTGCAAATTTTTTTATTATCTTCCCCAGCCGATGTGTGGCTGGGGGAAAGGGATGGGCTAGCATGAGGGAGGTGAGAGGGAGAGAGCCATGCAACTGACCACGTGGGGAGGTCCCCTCTCCCCCCCCCCCCCCCCCCGGGCTATAAGAACCCCCTCTTGGGAAGGAAGGAGGGGAGAGAAGGACAATGGGGGAGGACAGAAGGCTGTGGAAGGCCACGGTGGTGAAGGCGCCATGAGAGATGGATGTGCTAGAGGTCGCCAGGCTACCGTGAAGGAGGGCGTGAGAGGGTAGCAGAAGGCTGTCGTGTGTCGGCCGGACGTGCGGGAAGGAGGTCGCTGTGGATGGTGCCGGACGTGAGGGAGGTGGATGGGCTGTTGCTGCCGTGAAGGAAGGGACGGCTGTGGAAGGAGAGGACGGGCTGCTGCTGCCGTGAAGGAAGGGACGGCTGTGGAAGGAGAGGACGGGCTGTTGTTGCCGTGAAGGGAGAGCTCGCGGTGCTGCAGAAGGAGCTCGCCGTGCTGCAAGAGGAGCTCGCCGTGCTGCTGCAGGAGGTTGCCGTGCTGACGAAACGCCACCATGGTCCGCCGCCCCGCCTGATCACGACCCCCTCCCCCCTCCTCGACGTGGCTACAGTCAACCAGAAGCTTCTTAGAAGCTTCTTCAAGAAGCTTCTAAGGGGGGGCTTCTTAAGCCCCCTTTTCCACGAGATCCCCATAAAGTCTATTCATACCCCCCCCCCCCCCCCCGCCCGAGACTTTGAAGGGAAGAAAGCTACGAGCCTTCTCACCAATCACCCAATAAGTCCATCCCGGGACTTTGAGAAAGAGGAGGCTACAAAACCCCTTCCCACCAGTCATCCATGGGCCGGGATTTTGAAGAATAAGAGAGGAAGCCCATAAAGGCCCCTCCCACTAATCACTTACAAGGCCGGTCCTTGGATTTTTAGGGAAGGAGAAGAAGAACTCTAAAGTCTCCATTCTTGCAAGGCCCATTCGCAAGAGCCCTTTTCCGTGAACATCATCGTAAGGCCCACAAAATCCTTCCTAAACCCGGAATTTCAAGGTGGATTAAAGTTCTCAAACCTCCATTGTCCAAAGGACCTCATAAGAACCCTAAGGCCTTCCCAAGTCAAATTCCGCAAGTCGGAAACTCGGTCAAGGAAGCCATATCTCAAAGGAAATTGCGCATACAAGGGAGTCGGACCAAGGTCATAAAAACTGCAAGCCAAGGCAAAAAGTTGAAATCCACAAAGGCTAACTGGAGATCGAATTCGTGATGGCCTCTAGAAAGATCACAAGGTGCGATGCGGGAGGTTCACCCCGAGCATACGTGGATATTTTCCGGAGTCCGCAGGTCCAGGTTTTATCTATTTGGATTCCACACAAAAGTATTGGAATTATTTACGATAACTTCACGAATTAGGAAGCACTCATGCATGTTCGAATTCAACTAGTCAAGTTAAATGCAATTGGAAAATGAATTGGCTATTTGAACATTTATTAGAGATAGCTTAAGATATGACAATTGATCATTGGTACGTTCAATGGAGTTAATGAAAGAGCATAAGGTGTCTATGCATTTGCAGGACCTTATTAGTAAGTTTCCTTTTGTGCATTCAAAAGTGACGAGCCTAGGACAACTGTTGCCTCATTACAAGGGTGAAATTATTGAGGTACACCTTTTTACCAGGCATGGAAAGATTAATGGCATGTCCCATTTTTAGATAAATCTTCCTTGTAATGATTCATGAGGAAAAGTTAACTCCCATAAGATGTTATTCGAAAAGGAATAGAAGGGCACGAAAATGATCTATGGACTTGCAAGTGGCATGATTATTTGATGTAAGTCCTAGTAGGACCTAGGAAAGTTAGTGTCCGGATTATCAGGCATTTTGCTTTGCCAAGGAAGGATAGGGTTATTGTGAACCATGTGATGCGTAGAAGCAATGAATCGCATGTTTACACGTATTGGTGTAGTTGTAACTATTGATCTAGTTTATTACCTTTGGGAAAGGTTCATCCTTGTCGCAAGACAAGTATATTGTGTTGTCTAAATTACATAAACCACAAAGGATTCATTTGGGCAGGGTTCAGTCGATATGATAAGTATCCCAGGTGCTAACTAGGGTTTAGTGCGGTAAGAATTCGACCTAGTTTTACACTTGATGCCAAGTCAAAACCCGCAAACCCAAAGATCTTACACACATTCACTAAATGATGAGTCAATTGGATACTCATGCATAAAACGATCTAAGGTTTCATCCTAAGGATCACTCGTACAAATGATGAAACTCCGACTGAGTTGGAAATTCCTAGGGCCGTGGGCCAATATAATTAGGAATGGATTGGGTAAGAAGATACCCTAAACCCTGCTACTCGGCTGGAGGTAATTCCGTGACCGGAAAACGCTATTCAATGGGTGAAATGATCCCGTGGAATAGATGCAACACATGTGCAAAAAGGTTGCAACATCGTATAGACTTGAGATTTGTCCACAAGAGAGTTTTGTCATCTCTCGAAATGAGGTTGGCAAGTTATTGAAAGAATTTAACTTACAAGAGGATGAGTAGTCATCCTGTTACTCACTTTTCTTGGGGGATAACTGCCAAGGAAAAGGAAAGGTTAGGTGTTTGCCTTGAAGCAAATGACCAGACAATAAACTAAAGCGACATGGTCGCTGGAACCTACCACAAAAAAACCTAAAGTATTGGTAGGGTATGACCCTAACTCAAGAATGATAGGAATCTTGCCAAGTTGCAATTGATTCCGGATCGAATGCGGGTTGCATTCGGAGAAAAGGAGTCACTCCTTAACAGTTTGCCAGCTAAAAGACCACTGAAATTGATTGTGCTTGTAACAGTTTAGAAAGGACTATTTGCATTGTTTGCTCAATGAACTAAAGGACGAAAATATATTTAAAGCTTCAGGTTGGTGCCTGAAGGGAGAGGCAGCTTCAGTTACCCCCGACTACCTGCCTGACCCTAACCAAGGGGGTTGTTAACCGCGCCGGGAACGTGGACCGAACCCGCCGTGAGAGGTCTCTCCGTTGAGTTCTACTTGGAGCAGGAGGACGCTTGGGTGCCAGGGGGGGCTCTGGCTGTAAATCCCTCGCCTTTCGGGCCCTGCACAAGAGACTAACGTGACTCGGGATTGGATCTCGAGGTTCGCATACTAGTCTACGGGCGGAAACTTGGATTAGTGATCCCTGGTGGATTACTGGATAGCCTTCGGGCGGATTATGAATACGCCTACGGGCGGGAACTCCTTGTATTTCAAAGATAAAAGGATAAAATGATAATAAAGGAGTTGTTTGACATTGTTTTCTTTATGTCCTGTGATAAGATTACGTGAAGGAACCAGTGCATAACAGGGTTAATCAAAGAAGCTGTTTGTACATGTCAAATTAATGTGGTAGGTAATTACATAACTAAAACAAACCGAGGAAAGTGCGGAGGATGGACCATGGGTCTGTCCTATGGATGGGTGGTCCCGGTTAGCCGGGAACTTTTCTCAAAGTCTTCGACGAACAGAGGATGATCGTCATCTCCGAAACAAGTAACGAGAACGATGACTTAGAATTAACTACTACCCGATTCACGTTGTTTTAGGGGATCGGAATGGGACTATGCCTTATGGCAGAGAGGTCGAGCCTTGCATCCCTCTCATTTCCCATTCTCGTTGAACCAAGTGTAGCGTAAATCCGCTTCGGACCTGGCGTTTCTGCGTAAAGTAGTTCGCTCGGGTCTGACGCTAGTTGTTGCTAGCTAATGACCAAACAGGAAAACCCAAATTCAGGTCGATCCTAAGTGGGAACGGCCAGGATACTTCCGCTACGTGGCAGACGCGGGAAGACCTAGATCGCAAGTCCCGTAACATTCCATGGGAGTGCCGGGCGGAGCTTTCTAGACATCCTTCCCGATGGACTGCTAAGACGTGTCCGGGATGATTCTAGTGGACACGTTACAGTTGGTATCAGAGCCAACCAACAAAGGATTTGTTTTTAGAAAATTCTACGAAGTAAAGAAAATGCTACTGTCCCAAACATTTCCTTACTTCAATGCTGTCTTGCAGAATTACGAAGCATGGAGCAAGTTCTTAGTGTTCCGAGTCATGTTTATGACCGCGATGCATTCCACGGATTATCGACAAAGGGTTGAGATGATGAACATCCTAGACCGCACTTACAATCCATCACCTGTGTATGTGGAATGGAGATGGATGGGTGTTACAGGGATCTATTACATAATTGCCTATCAACCTGCGTACCTTCAAATTAACTTGAAGAGAATCAAGTGGATGGAGGATTTGAAGATCGTAAAGCTGTTCGTCTTTATTGAGGCTCACGCAAACGCGACCCTACAGGTCGGAGGTCGAAGGGTTAACCAGAATAAGTATGTGTACGGGGAAGTGATTCAAAGAATCCCTGCCGACCGAATCAAGGTTTTGGGGTGCCGTGAGAAGAATGGATATCAAAGGAAAAGATACCCTAATCTTCCAATGAACTATCGATTCCTGAAAATCGATGACCCCAATCCGTACTACTACTCAGTTCCTGTAGCTAAATGCAACAACATCTTATTCTCCTCGAATTAGGTATTAACTTGTTCCATCGCCCCAAGAAATAATTATACCATGAAAGGGCTATGTTGATATGAATAGAATAAAACTTTTCCCCGATTGTCTTGACTGTGAATATTGATAAAAGTAGTAAAGTGAATTGGTCACTTGACTGAAGGAATACGTGGACGTAGTTCTGAAGAGTTAATAAAACTCCCACTTGAAAGAGAAGTAGATCATGAGATCAAGCCAGTAATAGGAGCTACGCCAATTGCGAAGAGACCATATAGAAAATCTATATCAGAAGCAATTGAGTTGAAGGAACAACTCAAGCAACTATTAAACCAAGGCTACATTCGACCTAGCAATTCACCATGGGGAGCTCCAGTCCTATTCCAGAAGAAGAAAGATGGGACATTTCGACTATGTATTGATCACAGTGGGTTGAATCAATCAACAGTCAAGAACAAATATCATATTCCTAGAATAGATGAGCTTCTCGATCGCCTTCAAGGTGCAAAGATTTTCTCCAAAGTTGATCTCAGGTCAGGTTACTATCAAATCAGGATCAAGGAAGAGGATATTCCAAAAACGACCTTCAATACAAGATATGGGCACTTTGAATTCTTGGCTATGTCATTCGGCCTTACAAATACACCTGCCACCTTTAATAGATTAATGCAGGATATTTTTTAGACCATATCTTGATGATTTCGTGCTTGTCTTCTTCGACGACATTTTAGTCTATTCTAAACAGGAAGAAGATCATGAACCTCAACTACGGATTGTGTTGGAGACAATGAGGTCTCATAAGTTGTATGCCAAAAATGAAGAAGTGTGCATTCTTCAAACGTCAGATTGAATATCTAGGATTCATAGTATCACCAGAAGGAATATCAGTAGATCCAGCCAAAGTCAGAGATGTGCTTGAATGGCCAATACCAGTATCTGTCAAAGAGATACGTAGTTTTCTTGGCTTGACAGGATGGTATAGGATCTTTATCAAAAACTATGCTTTGATTGCAGCACCTCTTACCGACTTATTAAAGAAGCAGACTTCTATTACATGGTCAACTCCCGAACAAAATAGCTTCGACCAATTGAAGCAATGTTTGGAATCAGCACCTATTCTAAAACATCCTGACCTCAATAAGGAGTTCGAGGTAGTAACTGATGCCAGCATTCTTGCCTTGGGGTGTGTTCTTATGCAGGAAGGTCATCCAGTAGCATATTCTTCAAGAAAATTGAAGAGTCACGAAAAGAATTATGCCACGCATGAACTGGAGTTATTAGCTGTCATCCATGCTCTAAAGCTTTGGAGACACTACCTGTTGGGTAACAAGTTTACTCTAGTAACAGATCATAAGAGTCTCAAATGGATTTTTACCCAGAACGAGCTCAACATGAGGCAACGTCGACGGATTGAAGTATTGGAGGAATATGATTTTAAGATCAAGTACCGACCTGGAAAGAAGAATGTAGTTGTTGATGTATTCAATCGCAAGGCATTCCTTAATTCATTAATCTTGCAAAATCTATCAATAGCTAGATCTCCAGCTACAGAGGTGTCCATGCCAAACGACCTAATACTTGAGCTAGCTAGAGAGGAAGGATGCCATGATCTAGCCTATCAAAGGATGCTAAGGGAAGTCTCTATCAAGGACCAGGAACAAAAGTTAGAGGCTAAGTATCGTGAATTCTCTGTCAGTTGTGGACTTGTCTACTATAGGACGAGAGTATGTATACGAGCAAGCCAGTTATTTAAATAGAAGATATTGTGCGAAGCTCATGATTTCACTCTATCGGGACATCAAAGCTGCGAAGGATAGACAAAAGGCATACACGAAATTGAAGTGTCAAGATAGAATATTTGAGGAAGGAGACATGGTCTTCATTCACGTATGCCCAAAGAAGAGTTCTCTATCCTTAGGAGATTGCAGGAAGCTAAGTCCAAGGTATTGTGGACGATACAAGATCCTCAAGTGCTTAAGACCTAATGTTTATAGACTGCAAATTCCCTGAAAACCTAAAGGTTCATAAAGTATTCCATAACAGTCTATTGAAGAATGAAGTATGTACCTAGCCCAAATCATGTACTTGATGACCAACAAGTTGTAATGCCTAGTCAAGGAGTCCTTGAACTAAGACCGGAAAAGATTTTAGATGTCAGAAAGAGACAGTTAAGATCTGGAACCTTAAAAGAATGCCTCGTCCAGTGGAAAGATTATCCTAAGGAGGATGCTATCTGGATGGATGGAAGCTTTCTCAATCTTCAAATATCCCCAGTTTATCTCGAGATGAGGACATCTCGATTCTTCTAAGGGGGAGAGAATGTAATATTTCCGCACACTGCGTGCCGTAAATATTGACTTCCCGCACATCGTGTAAATCTCGTGCAAAGATTATCACTAGTGCCAGCAGCTAATCTATAGCCACACGCGGGAAATGGAGACACTCCACCTTACGAAAATAAGGTCGGGGATTCAAACCGGCATAGCCGCGGAAAAACTCCCTCTGGGGAGGAGGATAAGGGGATAAAGGTGGAATTATTGCAAATTTTTTTATTATCTTCCCTAGCCGATGTGTGGCTGGGGGAAAGGGATGGGCTAGCATGAGGGAGGTGAGAGGGAGAGAGCCATGTAACTGACCACGTGGGGAGGTCCCCTCTCCCCCCCCCCCCCCCCCCCCCCCCCCCCCCCGGGCTATAAGAACCCCCTCTTGGGGAGGAAGGAGGGGAGAGAAGGACAATGGGGGAGGACAGAAGGCTGTGGAAGGCCACGGTGGTGAAGGCGCCATGAGAGATGGATGTGCTGGAGGTCGCCAGGCTGCCGTGAAGGAGGGCGTGAGAGGGTAGCAGAAGGCTGTCGTGTGTCGGCCGGACGTGCGGGAAGGAGGTCGCTGTGGATGGTGCCGGACGTGAGGGAGGTGGATGGGCTGTTGCTGCCGTGAAGGAAGGGACGGCTGTGGAAGGAGAGGACGGGCTGCTGCTGCCGTGAAGGAAGGGACGGCTGTGGAAGGAGAGGACGGGCTGTTGTTGCCGTGAAGGGAGAGCTCGCGGTGCTGCAGAAGGAGCTCGCCGTGCTGCAAGAGGAGCTCGCCGTGCTGCCGCAGGAGGTCGCCGTGCTGACGAAACGCCACCATGGTCCGCCGCCGCGCCTGATCACGACCCCCTCCCCCCTCCTCGACGTGGCTACAGTCAACCAGAAGCTTCTTAGAAGCTTCTTCAAGAAGCTTCTAAGGGGGGGCTTCTTAAGCCCCCTTTTCCACGAGATCCCCATAAAGTCTATTCATACCCCCACCCCCCCCCCCCCCCCCCCCCCCCCCCCCCCCCCCCCCCCCCCCCCCCCCCCCCCCGAGACTTTGAAGGGAAGAAAGCTACGAGCCTTCTCACCAATCACCCAATAAGTCCATCCCGGGACTTTGAGAAAGAGGAGGCTACAAAACCCCTTCGCACCAGTCATCCATGGGCCGGGATTTTGAAGAATAAGAGAGGAAGCCCATAAAGGCCCCTCCCACTAATCACTTACAAGGCCGGTCCTTGGATATTTAGGGAAGGAGAAGAAGAACTCTAAAGTCTCCATTCTTGCAAGGCCCATTCGCAAGAGCCCTTTTCCGCGAACATCATCGTAAGGCCCACAAAATCCTTCCTAAACCCGGAATTTCAAGGTGGATTAAAGTTCTCAAACCTCCATTGTCCAAAGGACCTCATAAGAACCCTAAGGCCTTCCCAAGTCAAATTCCGCAAGTCGGAAACTCGGTCAAGGAAGCCATATCTCAAAGGAAATTGTGCATACAAGGGAGTCGGACCAAGGTCATAAAAACTGCAAGCCAAGGCAAAAAGTTGAAATCCACAAAGGCTAACTGGAGATCGAATTCGCGATGGCCTCTAGAAAGATCACAAGGTGCGATGCGGGAGGTTCACCCCGAGCATACGTGGATATTTTCCGGAGTCCGCAGGTCCAGGTTTTATCTATTTGGATTCCACACAAAAGTATTGGAATTATTTACGATAACTTCACGAATTAGGAAGCACTCATGCATGTTCGAATTCAACTAGTCAAGTTAAATGCAATTGGAAAATGAATTGGCTATTTGAACATTTATTAGAGATAGCTTAAGATATGACAATTGATCATTGGTACGTTCAATGGAGTTAATGAAAGAGCATAAGGTGTCTATGCATTTGCAGGACCTTATTAGTAAGTTTCCTTTTGTGCATTCAAAAGTGACGAGCCTAGGACAACTGTTGCCTCATTACAAGGGTGAAATTATTGAGGTACACCTTTTTACCAGGCATGGAAAGATTAATGGCATGTCCCATTTTTAGATAAATCTTCCTTGTAATGATTCATGAGGAAAAGTTAACTCCCATAAGATGTTATTCGAAAAGGAATAGAAGGGCACGAAAATGATCTATGGACTTGCAAGTGGCATGATTATTTGATGTAAGTCCTAGTAGGACCTAGGAAAGTTAGTGTCCGGATTATCAGGCATTTTGCTTTGCCAAGGAAGGATAGGGTTATTGTAAACCATGTGATGCGTAGAAGCAATGAATCGCATGTTTACACGTATTGGTGTAGTTGTAACTATTGATCTAGTTTATTACATTTGGGAAAGGTTCATCCTTGTCGCAAGACAAGTATATTGTGTTGTCTAAATTACATAAACCACAAAGGATTCATTTGGGCAGGGTTCAGTCGATATGATAAGTATCCCAGGTGCTAACTAGGGTTTAGTGCGGTAAGATTTCGACCTAGTTTTACACTTGATGCCAAGTCAAAACCCGCAAACCCAAAGATCTTACACACATTCACTAAATGATGAGTCAATTGGATACTCATGCATAAAACGATCTAAGGTTTCATCCTAAGGATCACTCGTACAAATGATGAAACTCCGACTGAGTTGGAAATTCCTAGGGCCGTGGGCCAATATAATTAGGAATGGATTGGGTAAGAAGATACCCTAAACCCTGCTACTCGGCTGGAGGTAATTCCGTGACCGGAAAACGCTATTCAATGGGTGAAATGATCCCGTGGAATAGATGCAACACATGTGCAAAAAGGTTGCAACATCGTATAGACTTGAGATTTGTCCACAAGAGAGTTTTGTCATCTCTCGAAATGAGGTTGGCAAGTTATTGAAAGAATTTAACTTACAAGAGGATGAGTAGTCATCCTGTTACTCACTTTTCTTGGGGGATAACTGCCAAGGAAAAGGAAAGGTTAGGTGTTTGCCTTGAAGCAAATGACCAGACAATAAACTAAAGCGACATGGTCGCTGGAACCTACCACAAAAAAACCTAAAGTATTGGTAGGGTATGACCCTAACTCAAGAATGATAGGAATCTTGCCAAGTTGCAATTGATTCCGGATCGAATGCGGGTTGCATTCGGAGAAAAGGAGTCACTCCTTAACAGTTTGCCAGCTAAAAGACCACTGAAATTGATTGTGCTTGTAACAGTTTAGAAAGGACTATTTGCATTGTTTGCTCAATGAACTAAAGGACGAAAATATATTTAAAGCTTCAGGTTGGTGCCTGAAGGGAGAGGCAGCTTCAGTTACCCCCGACTACCTGCCTGACCCTAACCAAGGGGGTTGTTAACCGCGCCGGGAACGTGGACCGAACCCGCCGTGAGAGGTCTCTCCGTTGAGTTCTACTTGGAGCAGGAGGACGCTTGGGTGCCAGGGGGGGCTCTGGCTGTAAATCCCTCGCCTTTCGGGCCCTGCACAAGAGACTAACGTGACTCGGGATTGGATCTCGAGGTTCGCATACTAGTCTACGGGCGGAAACTTGGATTAGTGATCCCTGGTGGATTACTGGATAGCCTTCGGGCGGATTATGAATACGCCTACGGGCGGGAACTCCTTGTATTTCAAAGATAAAAGGATAAAATGATAATAAAGGAGTTGTTTGACATTGTTTTCTTTATGTCCTGTGATAAGATTACGTGAAGGAACCAGTGCATAACAGGGTTAATCAAAGAAGCTGTTTGTACATGTCAAATTAATGTGGTAGGTAATTACATAACTAAAACAAACCGAGGAAAGTGCGGAGGATGGACCATGGGTCTGTCCTATGGATGGGTGGTCCCGGTTAGCCGGGAACTTTTCTCAAAGTCTTCGACGAACAGAGGATGATCGTCATCTCCGAAACAAGTAACGAGAACGATGACTTAGAATTAACTACTACCCGATTCACGTTGTTTTAGGGGATCGGAATGGGACTATGCCTTATGGCAGAGAGGTCGAGCCTTGCATCCCTCTCATTTCCCATTCTCCTTGAACCAAGTGTAGCGTAAATCCGCTTCGGACCTGGCGTTTCTGCGTAAAGTAGTTCGCTCGGGTCTGACGCTAGTTGTTGCTAGCTAATGACCAAACAGGAAAACCCAAATTCAGGTCGATCCTAAGTGGGAACGGCCAGGATACTTCCGCTACGTGGCAGACGCGGGAAGACCTAGATCGCAAGTCCCGTAACATTCCATGGGAGTGCCGGGCGGAGCTTTCTAGACATCCTTCCCGATGGACTGCTAAGACGTGTCCGGGATGATTCTAGTGGACACGTTACAGTTGGTATCAGAGCCAACCAACAAAGGATTTGTTTTTAGAAAATTCTACGAAGTAAAGAAAATGCTACTGTCCCAAACATTTCCTTACTTCAATGCTGTCTTGCAGAATTACGAAGCATGGAGCAAGTTCTTAGTGTTCCGAGTCATGTTTATGACCGCGATGCATTCCACGGATTATCGACAAAGGGTTGAGATGATGAACATCCTAGACCGCACTTACAATCCATCACCTGTGTATGTGGAATGGAGATGGATGGGTGTTACAGGGATCTATTACATAACTGCCTATCAACCTGCGTACCTTCAAATTAACTTGAAGAGAATCAAGTGGATGGAGGATTTGAAGATCGTAAAGCTGTTCGTCTTTATTGAGGCTCACGCAAACGCGACCCTACAGGTCGGAGGTCGAAGGGTTAACCAGAATAAGTATGTGTACGGGGAAGTGATTCAAAGAATCCCTGCCGACCGAATCAAGGTTTTGGGGCGCCGTGAGAAGAATGGATATCAAAGGAAAAGATACCCTAATCTTCCAATGAACTATCGATTCCTGAAAATCGATGACCCCAATCCGTACTACTACTCAGTTCCTGTAGCTGAATGCAACAACATCTTATTCTCCTCGAATTAGGTATTAACTTGTTCCATCGCCCCAAGAAATAATTATACCATGAAAGGGCTATGTTGATATGAATAGAATAAAACTTTTCCCCGATTGTCTTGACTGTGAATATTGATAAAAGTAGTAAAGTGAATTGGTCACTTGACTGAAGGAATACGTGGACGTAGTTCTGAAGAGTTAATAAAACTCCCACTTGAAAGAGAAGTAGATCATGAGATCAAGCCAGTAATAGGAGCTACGCCAATTGCGAAGAGACCATATAGAAAATCTATATCAGAAGCAATTGAGTTGAAGGAACAACTCAAGCAACTATTAAACCAAGGCTACATTCGACCTAGCAATTCACCATGGGGAGCTCCAGTCCTATTCCAGAAGAAGAAAGATGGGACATTTCGACTATGTATTGATCACAGTGGGTTGAATCAATCAACAGTCAAGAACAAATATCATATTCCTAGAATAGATGAGCTTCTCGATCGCCTTCAAGGTGCAAAGATTTTCTCCAAAGTTGATCTCAGGTCAGGTTACTATCAAATCAGGATCAAGGAAGAGGATATTCCAAAAACGGCCTTCAATACAAGATATGGGCACTTTGAATTCTTGGCTATGTCATTCGGCCTTACAAATACACCTGCCACCTTTAATAGATTAATGCAGAATATTTTTTAGACCATATCTTGATGATTTCGTGCTTGTCTTCTTCGACGACATTTTAGTCTATTCTAAACAGGAAGAAGATCATGAACCTCAACTACGGATTGTGTTGGAGACAATGAGGTCTCATAAGTTGTATGCCAAAAATGAAGAAGTGTGCATTCTTCAAACGTCAGATTGAATATCTAGGATTCATAGTATCACCAGAAGGAATATCAGTAGATCCAGCCAAAGTCAGAGATGTGCTTGAATGGCCAATACCAGTATCTGTCAAAGAGATACGTAGTTTTCTTGGCTTGACAGGATGGTATAGGATCTTTATCAAAAACTATGCTTTGATTGCAGCACCTCTTACCGACTTATTAAAGAAGCAGACTTCTATTACATGGTCAACTCCCGAACAAAATAGCTTCGACCAATTGAAGCAATGTTTGGAATCAGCACCTATTCTAAAACATCCTGACCTCAATAAGGAGTTCGAGGTAGTAACTGATGCCAGCATTCTTGCCTTGGGGTGTGTTCTTATGCAGGAAGGTCATCCAGTAGCATATTCTTCAAGAAAATTGAAGAGTCACGAAAAGAATTATGCCACGCATGAACTGGAGTTATTAGCTGTCATCCATGCTCTAAAGCTTTGGAGACACTACCTGTTGGGTAACAAGTTTACTCTAGTAACAGATCATAAGAGTCTCAAATGGATTTTTACCCAGAACGAGCTCAACATGAGGCAACGTCGACGGATTGAAGTATTGGAGGAATATGATTTTAAGATCAAGTACCGACCTGGAAAGAAGAATGTAGTTGTTGATGTATTCAATCGCAAGGCATTCCTTAATTCATTAATCTTGCAAAATCTATCAATAGCTAGATCTCCAGCTACAGAGGTGTCCATGCCAAATGACCTAATACTTGAGCTAGCTAGAGAGGAAGGATGCCATGATCTAGCCTATCAAAGGATGCTAAGGGAAGTCTCTATCAAGGACCAGGAACAAAAGTTAGAGGCTAAGTATCGTGAATTCTCTGTCAGTTGTGGACTTGTCTACTATAGGACGAGAGTATGTATACGAGCAAGCTAGTTATTTAAATAGAAGATATTGTGCGAAGCTCATGATTTCACTCTATCGGGACATCAAAGCTGCGAAGGATAGACAAAAGGCATACACGAAATTGAAGTGTCAAGATAGAATATTTGAGGAAGGAGACATGGTCTTCATTCACGTATGCCCAAAGAAGAGTTCTCTATCCTTAGGAGATTGCAGGAAGCTAAGTCCAAGGTATTGTGGACGATACAAGATCCTCAAGTGCTTAAGACCTAATGTTTATAGACTGCAAATTCCCTGAAAACCTAAAGGTTCATAAAGTATTCCATAACAGTCTATTGAAGAATGAAGTATGTACCTAGCCCAAATCATGTACTTGATGACCAACAAGTTGTAATGCCTAGTCAAGGAGTCCTTGAACTAAGACCGGAAAAGATTTTAGATGTCAGAAAGAGACAGTTAAGATCTGGAACCTTAAAAGAATGCCTCGTCCAGTGGAAAGATTATCCTAAGGAGGATGCTATCTGGATGGATGGAAGCTTTCTCAATCTTCAAATATCCCCAGTTTATCTCGAGATGAGGACATCTCGATTCTTCTAAGGGGGAGAGAATGTAATATTTCCGCACACTGCGTGCCGTAAATATTGACTTCCCGCACATCGTGTAAATCTCGTGCAAAGATTATCACTAGTGCCAGCAGCTAATCTATAGCCACACGCGGGAAATGGAGACACTCCACCTTACGAAAATAAGGTCGGGGATTCAAACCGGCATAGCCGCGGAAAAACTCCCTCTGGGGAGGAGGATAAGGGGATAAAGGTGGAATTATTGCAAATTTTTTTATTATCTTCCCTAGCCGATGTGTGGCTAGGGGAAAGGGATGGGCTAGCATGAGGGAGGTGAGAGGGAGAGAGCCATGTAACTGACCACGTGGGGAGGTCCCCTCTCCCCCCCCCCGGGCTATAAGAACCCCCTCTTGGGGAGGAAGGAGGGGAGAGAAGGACAATGGGGGAGGACAGAAGGCTGTGGAAGGCCACGGTGGTGAAGGCGCCATGAGAGATGGACGTGCTGGAGGTCGCCAGGCTGCCGTGAAGGAGGGCGTGAGAGGGTAGCAGAAGGCTGTCGTGTGTCGGCCGGACGTGCGGGAAGGAGGTCGCTGTGGATGGTGCCGGACGTGAGGGAGGTGGATGGGCTGTTGCTGCCGTGAAGGAAGGGACGGCTGTGGAAGGAGAGGACGGGCTGCTGCTGCCGTGAAGGAAGGGATGGCTGTGGAAGGAGAGGACGGGCTGTTGTTGCCGTGAAGGGAGAGCTCGCGGTGCTGCAGAAGGAGCTCGCCGTGCTGCAAGAGGAGCTCGCCGTGCTGCCGCAGGAGGTCGCCGTGCTGACGAAACGCCACCATGGTCCGCCGCCCCGCCTGATCACGACCCCCTCCCCCCTCCTCGACGTGGCTACAGTCAACCAGAAGCTTCTTAGAAGCTTCTTCAAGAAGCTTCTAAGGGGGGGCTTCTTAAGCCCCCTTTTCCACGAGATCCCCATAAAGTCTATTCATACCCCCCCCCCCCCCCCCCCCCCCCCCCCCCCGAGACTTTGAAGGGAAGAAAGCTACGAGCCTTCTCACCAATCACCCAATAAGTCCATCCCGGGACTTTGAGAAAGAGGAGGCTACAAAACCCCTTCGCACCAGTCATCCATGGGCCGGGATTTTGAAGAATAAGAGAGGAAGCCCATAAAGGCCCCTCCCACTAATCACTTACAAGGCCGGTCCTTGGATATTTAGGGAAGGAGAAGAAGAACTCTAAAGTCTCCATTCTTGCAAGGCCCATTCGCAAGAGCCCTTTTCCGCGAACATCATCGTAAGGCCCACAAAATCCTTCCTAAACCCGGAATTTCAAGGTGGATTAAAGTTCTCAAACCTCCATTGT